>NW_026622974.1:14383467-14685217 GCF_023065955.2 Ursus arctos | reverse complement strand
ATAAAAGAGAAAGTAGTTCTAGTCACTAATTTCTCAAGTGAAAACACTTGTAACTGTGTTATCTCTGTCCTCACCAGATATTCAAAGAAATAAAGCATAGAGAGAATGCGATTGTTAACATGTAACTCATGTGTTTAATTTAGCTCCCAAGACTCAAGCCTAATGGTTTAGAAGTTTGTTGATCGAGATAGAGGCACAGTAGAAACCATCTCAGTGTGCATAAATTATTAAATCATTTGTGTCTTTTTTTTTTTTTTTTTTTGAGAGAGAGAGAATCTTAGGCAAGTTCCACCCCCAGCGCAGAGCCCGAGGCGGGGCTCAATCTCACGACCCTGAGATCCTGACCTGAGCCGCAATCAAGAGTCAGATGCTTAACCGACTGAGCTTCTCAGGTGCCCCAGGTTTTGTGTCTTTTTCTGTGAGCAGAGTAAGTATATAAATAGTGAATTCTCGATCCAAATTTAGCATTGTCAACTAGTATCTAAATCCAAAATGTATGCTAATTAATTAATTTAGGTTAATTATAATCTGAATATAACTGTAAATATAACTTGATATAAGACTGATATGTATATGTAATCAGGCTAATTATTTACATATTATGTATAAATTTTATGAATCTATCTCTGTGCATATGTGGGCAAAGAATCCACCCAGCATTCAGCACAGTGTGAGCCACAGATTCTTATCCCCTAACAAACTGACTTGTAAGAATGGACATATTATAAAGTACTGTTATTCAGCAGATCGGAAGGATAGCTATCTGTCGAAATTAAATATCCTGAACTATAAATATAGAATTAAATCTTAAGGTCTAGAAATGAATTATGCAGTTAAGATGTCACCCTAGATTTAGAATCAGGACGTCTTTCCAGGTAGAATTCATTTCAAGTCAGTGACACGCGTATGGAAATTGATAAGACCTGATTTGCTCCATTTTGACTTGAGTACTAAATACAATATGTAAATAATTATTTGAATGACCAGTTGTATGAGAAGATACCAGAATGGTTGTCCTTCAGAGTTCTCTTGTTTGCATAGTTCTAAACAGTAGTGCTTTTACTCAATAGATACTAAGCTACTATATACATTGCCATCTTCAAAGCATGTTTCCCGTCCCTTTATTCTACAGTAAAAATATATGAAAATTTAACAAATAATTCTATCTCCAACCCTGTAGTAAATATCACACAACAATTACTGTGTGACATCAGACCCTTTGGGTCAATTGTAATATTAACAAAAACGAAAAATATTTTTACCTGAGGAAACAAAGATCATTTTTGAAATGAAATATTCTGTTCAATAAAATTTAATTAGATGCTTGCTTTTATGTAGAAACACACTTGAATTTCAAGCCAAAGATGTGTATAAACTGTAGAATTTTAAATGAATTAACATATGCCATCTCAATTTAATTCATCTCACACATATTAATCGTCAGTTTGTTTTTTTTCATTCTGGGCATATTCTCTAGAGCTAATGTTAATGAAGATAAGATTAAAGTAAATTGTGTACAGTTACCGAAATAGAGAATCCTATACTTCATTCATTATTTTGGAACGTATATCTGCAGACAGCAGTAACACAAGACTTTGCCTTTTTAATTTGATTGCCCAAAGACTGTCGGGGGAAAACAACCCATATTTGAACTCAGTCAAAATGTAGAATGAAGCTCTGCCAATATCAAGTTGTCTAAGAGCTTCAACGCCTATGCAGACTTTGATGACGAAAACTTAAGAATCTAATAATTGCATTATTGGTATTCTAAAATGTTCACACGATTTCCACATTTCTACATGGATAAAATGCTGGTATTGTCAGTTCACTTTCATACTATGTATCCATACATTAAACATGGTTTCCATAGGCTACTGCTGTTGCTTATTCCATCCAAATGTTTGCTCTTCAATCAACTTCAATCAAATCACATCTTTTCTTATGGAATTTCCATTCCTCCCCTCTCTATATGTATATCCTCACTATCATGAAGGTTTCCCTGGTCCCAAGATGGAGGTAATCGCTTTCCTAATCTTGCAACAAGTATCTGAACATGTACATGAACCTCTGTTTTTGCACTCACCACATTTTGACTAGCATTAGAAAATATTATGTGAATATCAACACCTCTGATACAGGCTGACTGTCTTCATGTCCATACAAGTGCATATTTATACTTGGTTATTTATGCCTCAACTATATAAAAAAATATTGGCGAATATTGCAAAGGAGCTGCTGTACTAGTTAATATAGATATTGTGATTGAGTTAAAATTGGATTTTTGAAGGAAAATTGATAAATTATATTATTCATTTCAGAAAGGAAGCTGCAAGAAGTTCCTCAGGGAAATAAAGCTCTCAGCACTAAATTTTAGTGAAAATTTTAATATGGGGTATCATACACAATTTTGCAATGGACAACCACATTTGTTTTCCAGCAAATGTAGAAGATATGTTGGTCATTGTTCTACAGTAAAAATAGCATGGACTTGGATCTGACTTCTGGCTCTGACATTTCTAGACCTCTGGAATAAACATTTAACTCTCTTTTTTATTTGGCCTCAGTTTCATTCATTATAAAATAGCGATGCTTACCCAAAGAGCTTAGATTTGAATGAGGTAATGCATATCAGGCATCTGGCACATGATAAATTTAAGCAAATCTAAATGGACATAAATTCTCTTTTTATAATTTTCAATAAATTTGAGGGTGTACCATTAAGGTTACCTCGGTGAGGACAAGTCTACAAGGGACAAACAAGGTTATATTCACTAATAATTACAGCTCATATTTAATCATTGCTTACTTTGTGTAAAAAGCCCCCCACTATTCTAAGAATTTATATCATTTAATTCTTACCATTATTTATGAGAAAATTACTAATGTCATTCCTATTATAGATATGGAAAGACTGAGGGCCAGAGAGGCAATTAACTTAGCTACTAAATATAAAAGTCAGGACTTGAACTCAAGCAATCTATTCCCAAGTCTGTGCTTGTAACCAGAACAATATACTGCCTTCTGATTATAACTAGCCTGTGATGTTGGAATCTCCTTTATGGTAGGATCTTGATTCCATAACATCTTGTATATTATTCATTCTCTATTCATTCATCATCCATTCATTCATCAGCAAATATATGGAGCAAGTACCTAACACTTTCTCCAGCGGCTACTTAAAATATATCCCCTAAATAAACAAATAATAGATATATAATCATATGAGACTTATCTGATATTATGGTACCTATGTCATACCTCACCCAAACCACAGCTTCAGGCATGGATTTCAGAGACAACAAAAAAGCAGGTGGGGGGCCTAGTATTTTCCATCAGACAATAGAAACACAGTAGTACACAAAATAGATCTGATCTGTAACTTCATAGACCTTATAATTCAAGGGTGGAAATAGACATCAAGTAAAAAATGACACTAATGTATGGAACAGTTATAACTGCTCTGAAAACAAATAGGAATAGAGCTATGAGAGCTTCTAACAAAGAAATCTAATCTAGACTGTTGTCTCGGAAACATTTTGCCTGATAAAGTGCTGCTTGTGTTGAGATCTACTACAGAAAGAGCAGCAACTAATTTGAGTTCAGGGACGAGGTGGGACCATGGATTTAACATTTTGTGCATATGGATAAGACAGTATCTATAATGGCCATGTGACCAGTTTAAGACACTTAAAGAAAGCTTATGTGGTTGGAGTGCAGAGAGGGAGGGAGAGAATACAGCAAAATGAGTTTGGAGAATTACGACCTTGTGTGCCACGTTGATTTTTTTTCCTTTTAAATCTTAGAAGCAATGGTAGATTTTTGAAGAGTTTCAGTGATGATGACATGATCATATTTGCCCTTTTAAAGATCACTCTGACTGTGGTGTGGGCAATAGATTGGAGGAGGGCAGAATGGATGAGAGAAAGCTAGTTAAAGGCTATTACAATAGTTCATGTGAGACACTACTATGGTTTGGAATTTGATGGCAGTAAAATGGGGGAAAAAAGGATGGATTCAAGAGATAGAGATAAAAATGGCAGCTTTAGTGACAGGTTGGGTACAGGTTTTGTGGAAAAGAGATAACTTAGAGATTCTAATATTTCCGGTTTGCATAATTTCATGGACACTGATAGGAGATTCTGGAAAAGGACAAGGTCAGGAAAGTGAATATCATAGATTTGCTCTTGGGAACAATGAGGGTGATGTGATTGTAATAGCAGTTATGTGGACTAGGTAATTGGTCTAGATTGGAGTGGTCCAATCATAGTCACTGGTCCTACAATGCCCTCGGCTTGTTTGATATTATCTGGGAAAAGAGTATAAGGAAATAGTGACAAAAGAAGGGGAATTAGTTGAGGAACTCAGATAGTTAATGGCTGAAATAGCAAAATAAATTTGTACAGGAGACTCTGAAGAAAGGGCCAGAAAAATGATTTTAAAAAATCAGGAAAAAAGGGAGTGTGCACATTAAGATAAGAGAATAGTATAGGAAGTAGAAAAAATACCTCTGGGCAAGATGTAGCAGATTTCCAGGTGAGATAAAGATAGAGGTAGGTTCTATCAAAGATGTATGGTTACATCTCAGGTAAAAGTCTCGGCTCATGGTTGTAATCCACCTCCTCAAGAAAAGGCATATGATTCGAATTATAATCAGAATATAAAGACTGATTCTGCAATAAAAGTAAATGAGTCACAGATGCCCAACAGAATGTAAAACTATTTCCTAATGTCTATAGCCATTGTTAATGGTACCAACTATTGTTAGAAAGACAGGATCAGTGAGTCCAAGTAATTGTCAATATTTAAGAGTCATGTAAGAAATTGTCATTATTTTGGATACATACTTATTGTAATAGTAAGTGTCTTGGAGTATGGGAAAAACAAGAACTAAAAGTTGCTGAGCTGGGTGGTGGTAGAGGAGCTGGCTACTGGCCAATGGACTGATGTTGAGATGAAGACATCTTTTTGGTGTTCAAAGTGCTCAGTTTTCAGTTATTGCTGAAATTCACTCTTTCCTTGTTTTCTGGTCAAATTATTTCTCTATGATCTTCTTAGCCTCTGTTTCTGACTACTGGGCCTCAGAATTTAATACCTACCACTCTCTGTAAGATATTTCCACCAATATTTCACAGACACCTAAAACAATATATACAACTTAAACCAATCCCCTTGTTTTCTCATTTCCTTTAAATGGCATGCACCAATTTCTTGCCATGAAGGCTTGCCCCAGAACTGGCATACTTTACTTTTTCACCCTGCTGAAACAAATATCTATAATTATGAAGATTGTTTTTGAGCAAAAACAAGTATGAAGGTAAAGGAGGTTGGCTGTTTGAAACTTATTAAGAGGATATGTAAATTTTGGTCCTCTTTCTTTTATCAGCCTGAAACCATAATCAGCCTCCCTACCTTCTTGGTATCTCTTCCTTATTTATGATGCCCTGTGAACATTTTTATTTTTTATCTCCTTCTTATTACTGTCATGATCTCTTACCAGCTACCATTCCCCCATCACTTCCAAAATGGTCTCCTTATTTGCAGACACAGCCTATAGTATTTGTGGAGCCTAATAAGAAACTTCCATACCTGTGTTATCAAAAGGATAAAGAGTCTGCATGTCTGCTCAAGTCAAAGTGTTTAAGGGCGTCGGGAATTTTGATCTCTATTATTAGACATATAAATCAAATTTTGCAGAAATTTTCTTCTGGGTCATCAGAATTGAAGTATTATTCTATTGGCATTAACAAAGATGTTGATATACTTTGTTGAACAGTGTTCCAAAAATAAAGCTGGGACTCTGAGTGAACAAAACATTTCTTATTCTTTACTTTCTCACTGGAGTTCCTAAGGAGAATCTGTTAAACAGCCCATTAAATGTGAGGATCTATGGGGCTTTCACTTTCTTTATGCATGGGTATTCTATTGCTATTTTACTGTGATCTTTTGTTGTTCTAATAAATGCTCTCCTCCTCCTCCTCCTCCTCCTCCTCCCCCTCCTCCTCCTCCCCCTCCTCCTCCTCCCCCTCCTCCTCCTCCCCCTCCTCCTCCTCCCCCCCTCCTCCTCCCCCTCCTCCTCCCCCTCCCCCTCCTCCTCCTCCTCCTTCTTTTTGAAAAGGGGGAATGATACCATTACTTTCATTTTCAACAGCGCAAGGGAAAGACAGGAGAATGGGAAATGACCAGGATGCACTGGCTACAATTTAGTCCCTTGACAACCACAAGCTGGAGGAAGAACTGTACCTCCCTTAGTTGTGTATTACGAAACAAGGTAAAACACATCAGAGATGGAACCTAATTTCTCAGCAGCAATACATAGATTAACATTGCTATACTTCAAACTATGGATTGAAGAAAAAAAAAAAAACATGTTTCTTCAAATGAGAACTTCATTGTTCAGGTCTCCTGGGTCTCTTAGTATTTGTGTTAGTTACACTAAAACTAACCTGTCCCCCTTAATTCTGAAGTTCCAATAGACCCCTCTAATTCTGAGTGGGACAGACTAGAAATTGAGTCGACTGTTTATGGTAGCAATCAGTACATATTACCAATCAGTAAGAGCTCTTTTTCACCCTGAAAATGGCTAGTGAAACAGAGTGATTGCCAAGCCAGAAAAATGACTGTCATCATAGTTATTTTCCTTCGATTCTTGCACGACATCCTTCCATTTCTATCCCAGTCAATCCTAAACCATGCACAATTACTGAACATGACATGTGTGTTGTCATCAAAGTGGACTGCGTTGTGCTCTAAATACCTTTGGTATTTATTCCCTCTTTTTCATCCTCCCTGATAAAATTATAAGGTTCTCCTCATTTTCAGGTTCTCGTCATTTTTCATCTGAAGTATTTCAAAAGCCTCATAAATGTTCTCTCTAAATCTTATCTTGTCCTCGCATAACCCATTCTTCACACTGCCTTGTCAGATTGATCTTTCTAAAATATAAATTGGATCAATTACTGTTCTTCTTAAAAACTTGTAATGGCTCTACAATGCTTACAGCATAAAATTCAAACTTTATTTCATGGCCCAGACAATCTTTAGGATACTGCAAACCATGTTCTCCAAAGTCACCTTTTATTATTCCCTTTCTTCTCACTCCTTATCAAACCACTCTCAGTTCACCCAATATGTTAAGTGATTTCATACACTTATAACTTTGCTGTTTCTTCCATTTAGATAGTTTTGCATTTCCCTCTTCCCTCTAGTTTCTTTGACAAATTTCTACGCATCATTTCAGATAAAACTCAAATATTATATTCTCTTTGAAGCATGTGAGACCCTCACATTTATGTATCTATTTTTTCTTCTGGTCCACCATGGAATACTGCACAAGTTATTAAATATAATAATCATTTGAACTTGATTCCTATTTTCAACCAAGAATTTGTTAAGGAAACTGAGGTACACAGCACAAGCAAACTTGACACATAATCAATATTCAATGAGTTATCCTACCATCATTTCCAACTTAATATGTCCAAATCAGAACTCTCTACCTCCCACCTAAGGTTGTCCAATCTCTTGCTGTCAGTGGTGGTGCTATCATTCTTCTGTCATTTAGGATTGAAATCTTAGAGTCTGCCCTAACTCAGCCTTCTCCTTCATCTAGGACATCCAATCAGGAAATATGCTCACTCTAAACAACAGAATGCAGAGCCTCCAGGGTTTCTCTCTCAAAGGACAGCCTCGTGATGGAGGTTCCAACTATCTCCGACTTTTATTTTCAGTAGCTTCAGTTACCAGACAACAAAATGCTGCTGGACACAGAGAAGGATGCACAGCTTCCTTTTAACAATGTGTCCTAAACATTACATACATCCTTCTGATTCCATTTAGAGCAATTTTCAAAAGATTCAACTAGTTGCCAACTTAAACAACATGAATTAGACCTAGTAATTAGAAAACATATAAACACTGTATGCTATTCACAGCCCCTATTTCTGCTTTCTAACACATTTCCTCCCCATACCTGGCAGTTCTGTCATATTTTACATTCAGTCTTAAAAGAGTTCTATCAAACCCAATGGGTTGGTATCACTTTGTAGACAACTGGCTTCTGAGTTCCAGCATGCTTTGGGTGTAGGGTACCATCTTATCACCCACTGTCAAGGAGTTACTGTTAGTTATTTTGACCAAGAAATCTTTTCTACAGTCCATTTAGGTCTTTTTCTACATATTCCATCTTATCCATGGGGTCCCAGTCCTTCAGTCAACACAAATGGTAAATGCACTTTATGTGAGAATCCCACTACTGTTCAAATATCACTTCTGTTCACATTACATGATTCTAAACCAGTCATATGGTCTCATATTATTTCAAGAGCACCAGATGTCCAGTCTTCTTGTGTGTTCGGGAGAGACAGAAGAAACACATGTGAGTATACACTAGTAATTTCTTTAATTTGAACCGATTTGGTTTAGTAGGGTTTAAAATATAGCTCCAGAAGCCAACAATTTTAATAATTGTGTTTCTATGGGGAAATGCAGTCAAGTCTGAAGTAAATGACTTATTCAACTCTTATAACTCAATCTTTTGGGGGAAGGGCATCTTTTCTCCCAATAATATTGTAAGTCTTTTAAAGGCAGGAACTTTTCTTATACTCCCATTACATTTAGAAAAGTTTTTTTGAAGCTGAAGATGTTTATTAATTCATAAATCAATAAATTCTAAATAAATAACTGCCTGACCACATATGTATATGAGAAGAGTTTACTGCTACTTAAAGATATTTGCAAACAGCTGTATAAAGATTAAGCAGTAATGTACAATTCATTGAATCATCAGCCTGTTGAATTACAATCCAATAAAGTCAGGTATTTTTGTATAAGTTTAACTGATAGTGTGATTCTACTTTTTAGTAATTTTAGTTGTATGTGCATAGCCAGTAATTGATCCCCCCCCCAGTGAGCATGGTTTCAAATTTACATATTATGATTAGACACCACTCATTCATGAATCAGTACAGGACAAAACCAAGGCATATTGCAGCCTGAGACAAAAGGAAAAATCAATAACACTATCCTATCTTTATTTTCATTTTGATATTTTTATCATCATAGGTTTTTGCATTAATTTTTATTCCTTGATATATTGCATTAAAATGTTATTTCTTGGGGTGCCTGGGTGGCTCAGTTGGTTAAGCATCTGGTCATGATCCCAGGGTCCTGGGATTGAGTCCTGCATTGGGCTCCCTGTTCAGCGGGGAGTCTGCTTCTCCCTCTGCCCTTCACCCCGTTCTCTCTCTCTCTCTCTCAAATAAATGAAATCTTTAAAAAATATAATTTCTCTTGATTACTGAGTTTCTTTGGCACCTCCATTAACCTTCATGCAAGAAGTGAGTGTCTCCTTCACCTCACCCTAGTCCCAGTCCTGTAGCCATATCCAACTTCTAAGTGCAATTCTCTGTTTCACACTAAAGAAAGAGAAATAGGGAAAAAAGGTAGGTGGTGCTAATGACTAATATGTCCAGGTAAAGTAACTGGTTCTAATGCAGAATTGGCTGATTAAGGAAAAATGATAGAGCAAAACTCAGGGGATCATTTTATTCTTCATTCAAATAATAAAATATTCCTTATCAAATAATTAGCATATGTGATTATCCAGATATATGATTTATAGTCCTATCATTAATAAACATCTTTTTTTCCCCACTAGAAGTCTGAATGGATTATTTTACTCTGAAAAAATTCTCTATATAAAAGTTAGAGTCAGATGCTTTTTTTCTCAATTGAGATGTGATAATTGCATTGTTGTTACCTAAAAACTCCCTGTGGATTTTTAATGTTTAGTACTTTTAAAAATTGACTTCTTCCGGTACTCAAAAATGTTTACCTTAACTCTGTTTTGTGTTTAGCATATTTTGATTTGTTATTCCTACCTCACCATGCTTTTTCTCTAACAAAAACTAACAGCCAAGGAATAGAAAAAAAAGAAAAAAAGAAGTGCATAGAATTTATAAAATATCTGGGCTTTAAAGAACATCAACAATCATCTCAACAATGCCCAATGTTCTCTAGGACTGTGTATTAAAATGCTCTAGAAACGTTCTATTCCATAATATGCATGTAGTTTATTTTGTTTCTGAAGAACTATCTTGGACATGTGTTGTAAGGCACTTGTTTCAGCAATGCCAGTTATTACGAATTGTGTTTGGTTACCAAATTTTTTTTAAAGATGTAAAAATGTTAACGAACACAGCCCTTACACATTTCATCAGCTTTATCAATATGGCTGGCTATTCTACATGAAACTCCGAGGTCTAGTAGTAGCTTAATGACAGAAAAGAAAAAGAAAATCCCTCTCAACTATAAGCCAGCTTGATTCCCTATAGAAAATACGAAATCTCAGAAGACATTTTTCTGTGTAGTCTTTGCTGCCTGTGTAACTGGGTGAACAGGTCTGGGTGTTGAGTTTCTTAGTCTACCACAGCCTTTACATGGGCAACAGCAGTTCCCACTAAAAGGCTAAAAAAATCTTAACTTCATCATAACATTAATTTATTCTCTCAGCTTCTGACTCCAAAGTAGAAACATGAATGTTCAACCATAACTTGTGTGGCCTTTTCTTTTTTTTTCCTTTTTTTTTTTTTTTTTAAAGATTTTATTTATTATTTATTTGACAGAGATAGAGACAGCCAGCAAGAGAGGGAACACAAGTAGGGGGAGTGGGAGAGGAAGAAGCAGGCTCATAGCAGAGGAGCCTGATATGGGGCTCGATCCCATAACGCCAAGATCACGCCCTGAGCCGAAGGCAGACGCTTAACCGCTATGCCACCCAGACGCCCCTCATGTGGCCTTTTCTACTTGCTAGGAGGCTCTGAGAGAGAGATGGTGTCAAGGGAGATGCTTTTTTTGAACACTTCGAAATTCCATGTCTTGACAGGCAACAGACTTGAGAAACACTCCCCCAAAGTAATTCTATTGCAATCTAAATGTTTATTCTGATTTGCATAGAACATTTTTTTTGAGTGTGTTATGACTAGGATTAGGTCAAGATAGTTCAGAAAATATGTGAGGCACTCCCTTTTATTAATTTATCATATGTATATAAAATAATTCATTTTGTAAGTAAAATTTGAGATAATTTGAGACTATGTTGTCTTAGGACACCACATAAAAATTTTATCTGCAATATGTCGTCCTGAACAATTATATTAACTCAGCATAATAAATGGAATTTTTTTTATCCCATGATTCATTTTCTAAATGGAGTACAATGAACTTTCATCTGGCAGGAGGTCTAAAAAGATATTGCTTGACCTGAAAGCCACTGACTGGGGAGTATAAGATTTATTTGGGTGCTCACTTAATTTATTTTATGGACAAATAATAGTCAATATATTTTTAATTAATGGTTTGGCGTATCTTCAAGGTAGTAGAATTACATATTTATTTTTAAATGCAAAATTCTGTGAATGTGAGTTTCAAAAAGAAAAGCTAAGTTAAAGTAAATGCTACAATAGTTAAAGCAAAATTTTTAAAGTGTGATCCCAAATGATTTTACCCTTAAGTGTAAGAACAAAATTCTATAATAGTATAGGTGATTATTTACAGAAAGGTGTTGTTGTTGTTGTTGTTGTTTTGGCTGTTTTTTTTTTTTAAGTACAGACTAACCCATAGACTTATCTGTTGATATTCAATCAAAAATATTCGAAAGCTTGGGATAGGCTTGTTTTTTCTATTAAATACTCAAGGTAAATTATGTTTCAAGTCATTTTTTTTTAGCTTAAAATTTGTATGTAATTACATTTCTTCCTGAAAAAAGAAGAAATAAATCTAAATGGTTGTTTGCATTGGTAAAAAGAAAGGAAAGTTTTAGTGAATTTGTTTTAGTTAATTTTTGACACTACTTTAAAACACAATCTCTGTTACCCAAAGTTTTTCATGCTTTCCATGGCATTAATGTAACACTTAGGTAAAAATGTTTTATTTAAGTAAAAATGAAAGAAGCAGAAGGGAAACAATGATCTGAAAGTGTTTCTACAATATGTAGTTCTTTGAAACTAAAGCTTACCTCTCCTATTTATCTTTCCTTTTCTTCTAGCTCTTTCTTTTGAATAAGGTCAGCTAATGATAGAATAAAATGAGGACTGATAGAATGTAGGTACTGATGATACTATTTTATTGTGCTTTACGGTTTATACCGTACTTTTATATGCATTGTCCCTTTTCATCTTCATAACAACCTATGAAGAGGTAATTATTTCCATTTTATAAATGAGGACACAGAAGAACAAGTTAATCTTTCCTAAGGGCAATTAATGATTCAATTTCTCTCTCAGGACGATGGGGGTGAGGAAGTGCTGAGTTAGGGACTGGAGCCCTCGTATTCTGGCTCGGTGTATAGTGTCCTAAAACTGTAGCAGCATTTGAGATTTGATAAGGACATTACATTACTCTGTCAGCTTATCTCAGTATTTTCTAAGCTTGAGTGTGGAAAAAAATTTTTTTTTTTTGGTACCAATGTTTTCCAGGAAAATTTTATTTTAGTGGAAAAACAAATGAACCTCTTCTGGCTGAGTTGTATGCTAGCCTTACACCAAGCACTGTCCTGTGATGTCAGTGCTTTTGTTTGTGTTGCTGGTGTTGCTGGTTACGACTGCAATGTCACCAATTAGTTCTTGTGTAATGGCTCCAGAGAAATTAAAGAAGTGTAAATAATGTATTACTACTAAATGAAGTCCAAATGGCACTAAGGCACATTGTAGAAATGAAGGTTTTATCAGAGTTCAAACAGAGAATAACAGATGAGCAATGAGCACCCGTAAGCACATGAAGGATAGCAGGTAAAACAGAATTTGCTCTGTAGCAGTCCGCTCCATATATATATTGTGAACACTTAAAATCAGGAAATTGTCATATTTTTAAAAGGATTTTTAAATTTTATTTATTTTACAGAGAGAGAGAGTGCATGTGCATGCATGTGTGGGGGAGGGGCAAAGGGAGAGGCAGAGAGAGAGAATCCTCAAGCAGAGTCCCCACTGAGCGCAGAGCCCAACATAGGGCTTGATCCCGCAACCCTGAAATCATGACCTGAGCCGAAATCAAGAGTCAGCTGCTCAACCGACTGAGCCACCCCGGCACCCCTCTATTGTAATAAATCAGCGTTGTACATTTGAATTTTTCTAGATTTTTTGGTTTTTAAATACAAATTTATACTGGTGTTATAACTAAATAATACTCATAAGCTTAAACATTAGATTTATGCTCCGTCTACACACACACACATACGCACACACACAAATATGATATAAATAATTTAACCTATGAGATATTTTATCACATTGTTAGGCAAAGGGAGAAATTGAAATCAAGGAATATTTTGTTCAAGGAAATTTGGTAGTAATTGATCACCCTAAGAGAATGCATGTTTCCTGCTTCAAGTCAAGAATTTTCTGATACCAACTTCATTTATAGAGAGGGGTTGTATATAAAGAGGGACAGAAAAGTTAAGACCATAGGATAAACTATTGGCAGAGAAGGAATTATACTTGAGCCCAAATCCTCTGATTCCCAATTCAGTGACCAATACAGGGGACTATTACTTTCCTTTCTCAATAACCATGGATGCCCTAAGACATTATATCTATGGAGGCATTGCCAGTTGAGATCTCTGGTAGTCAGTGTCAAGGTGAAGCAGAGAATTTTCACTCTGTTGTTTTAAAGAACCCCCTCTCAGCTTTAGGGACCCCCTTGAGAAATATGGAGGAAAACAACCAATGGGTCAATATCCCATCCCCTTCATCCAATCAGAGTACCTTTACTCTATTTGCTTTATATGCTGAACTTATAGTTAAGATCTCATTTAATAAAAATATTTTGAAGCTTATTAATGTTTGCAAACTACTGACTTAGGGGAATACATCTGGTGGAGATATTTTGCATGAGGTAAAATAATTTAGATCATTCTGTTACTGATGTCTTCATTGTGAAATCTTTGTTGCATATTTGATATGTTGACATATCGGTGGTCTTAATTTTGATGAGTCCTAATTGTCTAAAAAGTAAAGGAAAATGGGACACCTGGGTGGCTCAGTCAGTTAAGCATCTGTCTTCAGCTCAGGTCATGATCCCAGGGTCCTGGGATTGAGTCATGCATTAGACTCCTTGCTCAAGTGGGGATCCTGCTTCTCCCTCTGCCTGACACTCCCCCTGCTTATGTGCTTTCTCTCTGTCTCTTTCCCTCTGACAAATAAATAAATAAAATCTTAAAAAAAAAAAAAAAGTAAAGGAAAAATTCACCTCGTACCTGCACAAAAACTGAGGGCTAAAAGAAACTAAAGATGCCTTCTCGGATTTCATAATAACATTTGTTTAGATTTATCTTCCTGGGAATTAAACATAGTTAAATGATATTAAGATGGCTTAAAAATGAAAAAGTAGCAACATGACAGGCTCAGATAGGAAACGATTCAGTGTGTTATTATGACAACCATGTGAAAATTACCTTGATCTCTGCTGTTAGTGACTGTAGAGACCTCCATCCTATAGCGAAAGAAATGGTCATGTAAAAATTGATCTTCACATATTATTTTTAATGAAAGCCATCATCTCTTCTTTCCTATGTTTAGTACAATATGAATGCTCAAGAAACATGAAGCCATTCATCATAACTCTAGAAAACTGAGAAATAACTACTGATAATCTATTTTTTATTAAGATACAGAAAAACAAAGCAGAGTGCATACTTAAAATACATATATTACCATTACATATAATTAGATCACATAGTATTTTTATATATTATTTTCACTAATTTTTATATTTGAATGGCAACATTGTCCAATTATTTTGAAAAAGCAATGGCATTAACCAAATCTAAACTGATTGAAATAGGTATTCTTTCTAAGAAAGATTAGATTATATAACATTGTTTGGTTCATATATCATCTCTCTACCTACACTGTTAGTTTTATGATTTTCCTACAACAAGTTCCTAAAATCCAATATAAACCAGCAGTTTACTAGTATTTAAAATTACCTATTCGGAACTTCAGATTTAGGTGAATTTCAGGTGGCAGTGCCATTTGTTATCATGACTTAAGCTTTTATAGAAATGTAACTGTGGCTCAAAACTCACACCCAGTGCATTCACTATGTATATTTTTATATTGATCTCACTGGTGACGTATACCAGGAAATTGTATTTCTATTCTAATGACACCTACTCCTTATCATTAAATCAGCTATCATTACACAGCTGGACAAATATCTCTATCGTGTTTACTATCAAACAGTAATAAAATTAAATTTCATTGAAATTGCAATGATTTGATCAATTTTCTGTTGTACATGAATTCATGGATTGAATATCTGCAATATAAGAAATACATATCAAGTACAAAGAAGTGTTTTCTTTCTCGTTATTGAAATTCTGATATAGCTTATATAAATGATATCCTTTTTTTTAAAGATTTTATTTTTTTATTTGACAGAGAGAGAGAGAGAGAGCACAAGGGGGGGGCGCAGCAGAAGGAGAGGGAGAAGAAGGATCTCCACTAAGCAGGGAACCCGATGTGAGACTCGATCCCAGGACCCTGGGATCATGACCTGAGCCAAAGGCAGACGCTTAACCGAATGAGCCACCCAGGTGCCCCAATATCGTTTTTTTTTAATTGATATAATAAGGAGAGGATCATTAGGTCATGTATTTGTGACCAGTTCTGCCTCAGGCGCAAGGAGCTGTTGGACACAAGAGAGTCACAAAACAACTCTCTTGCTCAGCATAATTTATGGGTCTTTATCCAAAAGTGATCCCCCTGGTTCAAAGTGGATTGTTGAGCTATCCCTCTGTTGCTCTTGAAATGCCTATATGCCCTGCCATTTGTTTTCCACTTAGAGTATTTGCTGTCAGGATGTAGCTCTTGGATTTGTCATTGACACTACTGGTGGCTGCCGATCTAACAAATAGTTGACAACACTGGTACCACTGCAGATTCTCCTCTAGTCTATCCAGTCTTGCATGGGTGCAATGCTCTACTTCTGTTGTGCACTGTTCCTTATTGGGACAAGACAGCACAGAGATTAGGAGCTAGAAAGTCAAACATACTTAGGATTAAATTAATCCCTTCATTCACCATTTAACCTCTGACAAGTTACATAACCTCTCCCAAGTCTGAAATTTGGGATATTAACATATATCTCATAAGACTGATAAACATTAAATGAGAGGGGTGCCTGGGTGGCACAGCGGTTAAGCGCCTGCCTTTGGCTCAGGGCGTGATCCCAGCGTTATGGGATCGAGCCCCACATCAGGCTCCTCCGCTATGAGCCTGCTTCTTCCTCTCCTACTCCCCCTGCTTGTGTTCCCTCTCTCGCTGGCTGTCTCTATCTCTGTCAAATAAATAAATAAAATCTTTAAAAAAAAATAAATAAAAAATAAATAAACATTAAATGAGGGAATGTACAATGACATTATGGTTCTCTCTGGCACACACTTACATGCTACATAAATAGTGGTTATGATTATTTTCATGAATGTCAAAATCATATACTACCTTTAATAAGTCGATTTCCTTTTATTCTCCCAATAACAGAGTTCTCAATTTTCCCTCCATCATAGCTCTTCTCTCTAGGCCCCTTGGAAAGAAATCCTAAGGGGGCTGGGCCAGAAAATTATTTGAGACTATTGTTTCTCTGCTCTAATTCTAACCATTGTCTCAACGCCTTGATTCTCCCTTTATGCTAACAAATGTCTTCCCCATCAAGTACAAATAGTGACTTAAAAGCAGCCTTTAACCTCAGAAGTTTTTCTTACTGTTTCTGCTTTGAGGGTCCTAAGTCCTTCATACAAATAGTTTCCCGGTTATCTTGATTTCTGTGGACTGAATTGAATCTCCTTAAAGTTCATATGGTGAAGTCTTAATCCCCCAATGTGACTGTATTTGGAAACAGGGCCTAGAAGGAGATAATTAAAGTAAATGAGGGCCCAAGGGTGGGGCCCAAGCCACTAGGCCTGGTACGCTGAGAGGAAGAAGGTGACTAGGAAGGCAGTTCTTACCAGGAACTCAAAAAGCTGGCACCTTGAGCGTAGATTTCCCCACTTCTCGAACACTAAAGAGACGTCTGATGTTTAAGCCGCCCAGTCTATGGTATTTTGTTATAGCGGCCCCAGGGGACTAAGACATTGACCACACACTTCACTCAAAAGGCATTACATTTTTTAATTTAGCTTTGTTTATGTGGACAAAGCCCTATTGCATTAACAATCGGTCAGACAGGAAATTCAGGTCACATACAGTATCTTTAACATTACCAAATTATTTTCTCATGAACCTAAAAGCCATTGGTAAATTCAGGCTTATTTCCTGACTTTCATATCAGATTTCCTACCTTTCATATCCCCCTCCAGCATCTCTTTACTCCTGATCACCCTGTAAACTACGGCGAGATTAAATTTTCCTAAAATGTCATTTTCATTAATCATTATATTACCTCTAGTGAATCTTAAACATATATTGGCCATATTCAGATTCTTCATTCGGGCACTCTAAGTCTGCTTTCAAATGGCCCTCCAGAAAGAGCTAGCCTTATTTTTTATGCTTTTCTTTATATAGTTCTTCAACAAGGCTGATGGCCTCATCTTGAAAATAATATTTATTCTCATACACAATGAGATGTTGTATGTAGGACACTCATTACTGGTGTCTGGGATATAAGACATTTCAGTTAATAGTTATTCTAATTATTTATTCTGACCCTTGTACATGTATTTTTGTTTTCTAATTATAATAACAGATATTTGTTGACAACTGAATATGTACTAAAATTTAGAGGCACCTGGGTGGCTCAGGTGGTTAAGCATCAACTCTTGGTTCAGGTACAGGTCATGATCTCAAGGTCATGAGATCAGGCCCCAGCTGGGCTCCATGCTCAGCAGGGAGTCTGCTTGAAGATTCTCTCCATTTGCCCCTCCCCTCTTTCTTTCTAAAATAAATAGAAAAATCTTTTTTAAAATGTACTAAAATTTAGTTCCAATTTTAATCCTGTCAAAAGGTAGCTAACAGTTACTTTTGCCTTCCCATTTTACACATTAGGACACAAGCTGAAGAAAGGTTATGTAACCTGCCCACAGTCGCAGAAAACGAATAGCAGAGCAAAAATCTGAGTCCAAACAGTGTGGTTCCAGAGTCTGCATGCTTAATTACTACTTACACTGTCCCCTTCCTCTATTTCCACTTATTCTATGTTCTTGGTCACATTCTTTTTCTGGAATATTCCAAAATATTCTGCCTTCTCTTTTTATAAAACCAAATTTTAAATGTTAGCTAAAACTCATCTCTTTCACCATATCTCAACACACTGGGTTTTCCCATTTGCCTTACACAGCATCTAAACCCTAGCACCATTCCATACTTACCTATATATCATATTCTTACAAATACAAATTAAGCTTCCTCAATTTGGATGTAAACTCTAAATGGCATGTGTGTGCCACTTTATGTTTTGGAAGTTCCTGAAAGCCTAAGCCACAAAAAATTCCATTGGAGTACATCAAAATAAAGAATTTCTGTTTATCGAAAGATATCAACAGAAGAATAGATAAGGGAAGCCAGAGTGTAAGAAGAAAATATTTTCAACACATGTAATTGACAAAACAGCCATGTCAGGAATATGCCAACCAATAAGAAAAATACAAATAACTTAGGAAATTGAGTGACAGATTTCAATAGGTACCTTGAAAAAGAGAATATCCTATGTCCAACAAACATATGAAAAGCTGATCAAGGGTGCCTTGGTGACTCAGTTGGTTAAGCAACTGCCTTCTGCTCAGGTCATGATCCTGGAGTCCCAGGATCGAGTCCCGCCTCAGTATCCCTGCTCAGTGGGGAGTCTACTTCTCCCTCTGACCCTGCCCCCTCTTGTGCACTCTCTCTCTCTCACTCTCTCTCTCTCAAATGAATAAATAAAATCTTAAAAAAGAAAAAAAAGCTGGTCAACTCATTAGTCATCATGAAAATGCAAATTAAAACCACAATAAAATAGTACTACATGCCTGTAGGAATGGTCAAAATTGTAAAAGCTGATAAAGTCAAATATTGCTGAGGATGTGGGACAAATAGAACTCTCAAAATCTTCTGGAAGCAATTTTATTTCTAGGTGTATGTATATTTTACATACACACACACATGCACACACACACACACTTTACATATAAATGTGTGCAACAACATCCATCAATGACACTTGCAAAAAAAGCACAAAAAGACATATACAAGGAGAATAGCTGTAGCAGCATTATTTAAATAATACCAAATTAAAAGCAACCTTACTGTCCATTAATAGTAGAATGGATAAATAATTTGTGCTATATTTAAGCTGCATAAATTCACACAGGAATGAAACAAACTACAGGTGTGTGCAAAAAACAGGAAAAATTTTACAAATATAATATGGAATAAAAGAAGACTGATTCCAAAGAAGATATGCTGTATGATTCCATTTGTACAAACTAAGTTTTTTAAAAGATTAAATCAATCTACTGTTGAGAGTCAAGAGCCTGCTTCCTTTGGGGGAGGAGAGTGAGTCGTACTGAGATGGGACTGGGGTTTCTGGGGACTGGCAGCATTTTCTTTCATGATCTGGATAGTGCTTACATGGGTGTTTGCCCTGTGAGTTGTGCATTTTTACATTGTGTGCTTTTATGTATGCATAGTTTACTTAAAATAGTTCAAAACTGGTACAAAAATAAAATTTAGCTAATGATGTAAAACAAAACTTATAACTCCAGAATGGCAGGTGATACAAAGGAATAGAGTTGTGTAAAGAAGGAAGCAAATTATAAGTAATTCTTAGAAATGTAGATTTACCTGTGAGCAGAAATAACTAGAGTTCTATCATCACAGAATATCTTGTTAAGAATATAATAATTTAATTACAATTTGGAATTCAAGTACTCAACTGTATTAACCAAGACTTGGTAATTAGTCAGTCATAAAGGAGAAATTCAAAATATTCTACTTGCAAAATTCCTTATCCTACTTGTCATGTGAGTATGCATGTGAAGTGAGGTCAAAGTGGCTACTAATTATTTAATTGGTTATTATGGGCTAAAGGATGCTTCTGAGAAAGATGTAGAAACATGGATTTTGCAGTAGAACTGTCAAACATATATATCCATGATGAATTATTATGGAAGACAAAATGCACACAAAACAAAAACTGTTCATATTAAAATAGGAAAAGTTAAAAAGGAAATTTTAAAAAACACTGAAAGGAGAAAAAGGTTGGGTGGGTGGGTGGGGCATGAGCAGGGAGAATAAACAAAATCACCATTTCCAATAACAAAAAGTAAACCAAAATAAAGTATGAAAGAATAAAGGACAGACCAAAGCAAGTATGTCTGCTAATGCAGTGACTGTTATATGTAAGGCTAGATTCTACAAATGTAAAGATATTCAGATCACATAAAAAGTAAAAATACTGGGGTTCCTGGGTGGCTTCGTTGGTTAAGTGTCTGCCTTTGGCTCAGGTCATGATCCCAAGGTCCTGGGATTGAGTCCCGCATCAGGCTCCCTGCTCAGCGGGGAGTCTGCTTCTCTGGCTCCCATTTCCCCTGCCTGTACTCTCTCTCTCTCCCTCTGTCAAATAAATAAATAAAATCTTTAATAAAAGTAAAAATACCGAATTTGTTCTCTACTGACAAGACATAAACAGAATAACACATAAAACAGAATAACAGAAGAGTAAAAGACAGGCAAAAATATTTAACATAAAGAAATGAAAAGGAAGTTGGTGTCGTTATACCATTTTATACAACATTACTCCCAGGATAAATAATTAAAAGGACTAAGAGAATACTTTTAAATTGTAAGGCTGACAAGGTCAAAAGAAAATGGAGTAGTCGGAAACTTTATGTGCAGACCGACATAATCACCAATAAGTATATGGAGCAGCAACTGTGAGAAATCGCATTAATGAAAACTTTAAAGAAACAGAGTGAATGTGGGAGACTTTACAATTTCTGTCAGCCTTTTAATAATAAGAGAGCATCAGAAGAGTATACGAAAAGTATAACTATTAAAGTTGGTGAGTGGACATATAGCAAAGGATATGGAAAAACACATAGAAAATCACATATTACTAAAGAAACCAAAGTGAGATCAAACTCCTTTGCCAAAAGGCAACATGCCTAGAGACTTTCCGAGTGAATTTTTTTTTAAGATTTTTTATTTATTTATTTGACAGAGAGAGAAACAGCCAGTGAGAGAGGGAACACAAGCAGGGGGAGTGGGAGAGGAAGAAGCAGGCTCCCAGCGGAGGAGCCTGATGTGGGGCTCGATCCCAGAACTCTGGGATCACGCCCTGAACCGAAGGCAGATGCTTAACAACTGAGCCACCCAGGTGCCCCCCAAGTGAATTTTTTACAAACCTCCAATGGGAACCAATATTTTTTTTAAATTCTCTTATTATCTGGAACAAAGACACACAAGCAAAATTAAAGATGAAACATATATGTATGACTATTAAGTAATGTACTTGAAGATGGTCCAGTACAATATAAACAGTTTTGTTAGTTTTATTCTAGAAAGTCTACTAATGTAATACATCAATAAAAATAAAACCCACACTCATTTGTCAAAAAAAAGTTCTTATTATGAAAACTTCACTGGATTACTCTACTTATAAAAAAACATAAGTAACCATCATCCTCAATGGTAAAATTTTAGTCCCATTTTTTATTAAATTAAGGAATAAGACAAGGATGTCAATGAAATAGCTTCTATTCAACCTACTATCATGTGCCATAGCTAGTGAAATAAACAAGAAAATGAGTTATAAATCTCTCCATATTTGTAGATGATATATAATTGTCCACTGATAAAAGAATCCATTTGAATTCACAATTTATGGGAACTATAAAGAGTATTCATTAATATTACTACATACAAGAACATTGTACAAAAATCCATGGCTTTCTTTACATCAATTAGGACTACTTAAAAAATGTAAAAGAGTCCAAGATGTCGTAAATGTACTTTTCCTGCGAAGTACAACTGTTCCTTCCACTAAGTACAAGCAACAATTCTGGATATCATATATAACACAAACGTAAGAAGACCTTGAAAGCTGGAGAGAAGTCAGACCCACTCGAAACATCATGACCTAAAGAAGAACATGGCAGTGAGTTCCCGGGAATTTCTTCTTGCCTCATTTATCCTAGACTTTGAGCTCAAGAAGCCAGTGATCTGGAAACACCAATAGGGGCAGACAAAATGTTCCAAGAAAAATCTCTGTCTAGCTAAAAGTCCATGAAAGCAGCAACGTAGCATGACAGAACACTTTTAAACAACTGCTCTACTTCAGCCAAACCCCACAGAAAAACTGTGGCTCCAACTCCACCTATGCCAGCAGTGCCTGAATAGGAAGCCTTGACTTACACCTTTGCAAGGTAGTAGAAAAGTGACTCGACACTCTTGCTGGGATCGTGTCAGAGAAGACTGAGTATTGAGCCAGGACTTCATACCTGCCTACTGGTAACAAAGCCCCCTCTTTCTGCTATGGCCTTGGAGACCACATGGGAAATCTGAACTTCCATCTCTACCTGGCCATAAAGAGGCACTCCTTCCCCTCCACACTGGCCTGTTGGAGAGTGAGGACTTGTATCACTGCCCTGCAAAAACGATAACCACTGTGGTGGGAGTGGAGACCATGGAGGGAACTGGAATGTCCCTCTCCACACCCTTGTCCCTGCAGGAGTAATGCGGTCATAATGAGCTGACCAGTAAGATTCAGTAGGAAGAGCCAAAGCCAAAACAATCTGGGAAAAGGAAACAGATGGCAGAAGTTGAACTACCAGAGAATAACTTTTTATTTTAAGGTTTTAATAATTGATGTAGTGCGCAGTATCAAAAACAGGATAAATGAGGTAACCCCCCTTCCTGGTGATGTGCTACAATCCCCACTGATGCTGCAGAATATTTCGAATGTTCGCAAGTTTTGAAAGCTTGATCTGTGTTAATACTGAGTAATGGACACACTATTTTAAAAATGGTACTAAGAAAATAGGTTACCTATAGGGAAAAATATAAAATTAATTCCAACATTACGCCATACCAAACAAAATCAATTCCATGTGGAACAAAGACTTAAATGTAAAAGGTACAACTTTGGAATCTTGAAAGAAATTATAGAATATCATAACATTGAGACAATTTCTTAATATAAATTGAGTATACCGTATTTCTTTAAATATTTAAATTTGAAATATTTACAATTAAGACCATGTTCTAGATGCCTAAACATTATAAATATTGTATAAAAATAAGCCATGCTCCTTTATACATATAGCATTAACCAAAAAAGCATACATATTAACAAAAACATTATATTCAAGAAGTATAAAGAACTCCAAAAACTCAGTAAGGAAAATAAACAGTCCAATAGGAAAATGCAGGAAAAAGGAGCAGACAATTCAGAAAAGAGGAAATATGAATGGCCATTAGTATATGGAATATATTTATATATAAAATATATTGACAGGGAAGACATAAGGGAAATGAAAATAGAAGTAATAAGAAAGTACCATTATGCACTTATCAGATTAGCAAAAAATTAAATGATTATACAATACCAATCTTGCAGATAAAATGGAGAAATTATAACTCTCAAATACTACTGGTTGGGCTGTCAATTGAGATAACCACTTTAAAGAGGTATCTTATAAATTTAAAGCCTGTAAACCCCAAAAGTATATACTTGAGGCCCACAAATTCATCTGTATAGTCACACAGAGCTGCTTATTCACCCTAGATTGGAAACAAACTAAATTTCGGTTCGTAGGAAAATAAATAAATAAATTGTAATCTATTCAGACAAAAGACTACCCTGACAGCTAAAAAACTGAGTTAGAGCTACCTTTCTGACAATTGATATATAGCAAACATAATTTTGAGTAAGAAAAACTTGTGTTAGTACTCTGTATAAAGTTCGAAAGCATGTAAACCACTGCTAAAAACTACTACATTTGGTTTACAGAAATATAAAGTACATTTATAAAACTGTGCATGGGAAGGATAAATTATGTCTATAGATAGAAGGAGGGAGGGCAATGAAATTGGGAAAGTATACACAGTAGGCTTCAAATGAATCTCTAATGCTTCTTTCAGAATTAAAATATGTGAAACAAATTTGACAAATATATTATATTTGGCAGGTACATGTATGTTTATTATATGATTCCTTATACTTTACCATGCTTTGCCACTGGCATAATAAAAAAGTTAAAATGCTTAACAACCAATGTGATAAAACAGTGAAAAAAAACTATTATAAGTTGTAAATATTTTTAAAGTAATTCTTAAAAACGTCTATTGTTTTCATGCTTCTCCAAATCCATTGCCAAACTAAAAAATTGAAAACCGGTTTGCATATAGGATTATTTTAGATCTCTTCTCTACACATAGTAATGTGATGTTACAGGGCATTTTAACACGATGTAATTAAATGCTTGAATTTTACAACAACAACAAAAAAAACCCTATTCACATTGCAGTGGGGTGTATGACTGAGCATATCATGTCAGAATTGTCTACACTTGGTCTGCGTGGATTAGGAGTCACTGGCAAAAAAGTAATGATAATACTTTAGAATAGCTTAAATGTATTAGATTGTATTGATTGATTTTAATGCTTGCTTTCTAGCTAGATACATGTTTATAATATATTTTCAGGTAGTGGTTACTTTGAAAATTAGACGATTTAATTATGTTAAATGTCTGTCTTTTTAAAGTAATACTCAATATAATGTAAGCAAAATTGTTTCAGATAAACGTTCATTTTTAAAACCATATCAATATCTTAACACTTAATACCTGACAGTAAACATTGATGTTAATAAATACTTGGTGCTTAATAAATACTTAATAAAAAAGTACATATATATATATATATATATATATATTTCACATTACCTGTCCTATTAGGTGTGATATCATTATGGTTTGATCTACATTCTCTGGAGAGCTAATGATAGTGAACGTCTTTCTGTGTGCTCATCTGCTTGCTTCTCTACCACCCACATCTCTTTTTTGGTAGAATGGGTTATTGCTCATTTTCTAAATTGGGAATTTTTTTTTTTTTTACCATTGAGTTTTGAGAGTTCTTTATATGTTAATATAAGACTGTTGGTTTGAAAACAGGCCCCTGTACATGAAAGGCAAAGAGAGACCAAAGAGGCAGACTACCTCTGCTTGGTATTGGCAGGTGGAACTTATATAGGAGGACTGTCTTGGGTGGCTGGAAGACTAGTAGACACCTGCCTGCCTGAATCTTAGAAATTGATATAAAGGTGATAACGGTTCAGTCATATATACCATCCAGATGGCCTCAACATCACCTTGCTCTCTCAAGACAGTGTCCTTAGAACGGGCCCCAGTGCTGTAGTCTCGGAAGAATGTACTTTCTAAGGATAGGGGAGAGGGCGAGGAGCCTCTAGTTTCCCGGGTTCAGCTCCTGGGTCAACTGGCAGTCATGTCCTCTCGATGACCTTCTCCAACAAAGGATTTTGCTAGATATGTTATTTGCTAATATTTCCTCCCAATGCGTAGTTTGTCTTCTCATCCTGTTAATAGGATCTTTCACATATTAGAAGTTTTTAATTTCGGTGAGGCCTAATTTATCAGTTTCTCCTTTTATGGATTATGTTTAGTGTCAAATTTGAGAACTGTTTCCCTAGATCCCTCCAAATTCCTTCTGTTCTTTTTTTTTTTTTCTAGAAGTTTCATAGTTTTGTGTTTTATATTTAAGTTCATGATCCATTTTGAGTTAATTTTTTTAGAAGGTGTGAATTTAGGTCAATTCCATCTTTTTTGCTTCTGAGCATCCAATTATTTCATCACCGTTTGTTGAAAATGCAATTCTTCCTCCATTGGATTGCAGTAAAATCACAAAAATAATGATTTCCATGTTGATCAATCTAATGGTGATCTTCTGATCTTCATCTTACCTTTCAGCTGTATTTGACATGATTAATCTTGTCCTTTCTGAAGTACACTGTTCCTCTTTCTTCCACAAGTATTATCGTCCTCTGCAGATTTTACTGACTTCTCTTTCAACCTGTTTCCAGTTTACCTTCCTTTACTTGTCCTTTAAATATTCTCTCCCTCTTTACATGATGAAACACGTAGCTTCAATTACCATCTATATACTGATGCTGCAGAAAAAAATGTTGTTTCTAAAAACCCTCTGCTCACACTGTCTTGTTAGTTTTTAAAGGTGTCAAGCTCATTCTTGCCTCCCTGCCTTTGAGCTTGATGTTTCCTCTGCCTGGGATTCACCTTTAACAGAGTCCTCGTCTCACTGCCTCGTTGCATCCAGATATTCTCTAAATTACCACCTTCTCATACATGCCTTGCTTGATTAGCTCTTTCATAGATTACCAACCCCTAACCCTGTCGCTGTTTCCTTTTTATTTCTTCACAGTAGTTCTCTCTAACTCATATTTTATTATAGATTTGTTTACTTGCCTTTCTAGATGGTGGAACTCATGATGAGTGGGAGATCGTTGCCTTGCTCAGTAGTACGTTTCCAGCGCCTCGCACATAGTAGGCACTCAGTAAATATTTCTTGATTAAGTACTTGTGACACAGCAGAGAAATTGGAGCATTGATACCTGTAGACAGATCCTGGATCTGTTTCTTCATGCCCAGGTTGACTTGAATAAGTTTCCTATTTTTATATTTCACATCTGCAACAGAGTTACTATGAGGGATAAAGGAAATGACTTTTGTAAAAGCTCAGAGTGCCTAATACCCAATAAGCACACGATAATCCTTTTTAAAATTCTTCTCACTGAATAAACATTTGTCCCTTCCTTCTATTAACAGTGATTCCAAGAAAAATAAGGTTATGGATCCCTTTCTCATGGAGAACATCTTAGCTTTGATTCATTGTGGTATATGGCTCTTCATGAGTCTCTGAATGTTGTCAGTCTGTGCAACTCTGAGGGTGTAGAGAACTCTTGATCTGAAAGAATCCTTTTTTAAATTGTCCTAATTCTTCCTTTTTAAGGCTTTTGTAGAGTACTCCAGGGGTTGATTCAGGTATGCCAAGTAACAAATAAGTCCTCAGGCATGTTAGCCATGCCCTTTAGAATTTTATGATTAAGTAGTAGATATTTTGATCCTTTATTTTCTGCAATTGAAGCTTTCCAATCTTTTTGGTCCCTTTCACTCATATTATCTGTCCTTCTTTGGAAATTACCTTTTTTCTCTGCTTTGATATATCTTTCTAGTGTTGTGATGAGAGCTGCACGGAACGTTCTCTTGCGGAAGCTTTTGTTTTATATCAGTTATTCTCAAATAGAAGGAGGGTGGGAGTGAGAGAAAGAGCAGGGTATGGTTTTTATTTTCTAAAAAATTGTTATAAATATGACCTCCTTCTATAGCCCCACTTCTACTACCTTCTCTTTGAGAATACCTGTTTTTGAAATAAAGAATTTCTTTTCTCCTTCTGGGTAATCTCCATGTCCCTTATCTGACAAATATTTGTGGAAAGTCTTTGAGCTGAAGCAGGCTATTGCTTCATTGCCTTTCAAGTCACTTTCCCCAGATGGCAACTGGGAGCTCAGAGCTTCCATCAGATACATAGGGTTTGGATTATGTTCCTCACTATAAAATTATCTATTTTTCTGTCCCACTAACAACCATATAATATCTCTCCACTGTCGAAATAGAGATTAGGGCCAAGCCTGTAGGTACTGATAGATGAATCCCTCTGATCTTTGCAAATGCATCATTTGATTATCTCAACACCATGGTTTAATAGCTGCAGTGGCTCTGCGTTTTATTCTATTCAAGTGCAAACCAATAGGCTCATATTAAAAACCTTCCACACCTAATTACAGACCAAACTGACCAAACTTAGGCCCTATATTCTACTTCATATTATTAGCTAAACAAGATAAGTATTTGCTTACAAACAATACTATATCCTCCTCCCTTTTTATACCTTTACGTGTTTTGCTAAACATCTGCTTTATATTCCTTCATCTTTACTTATTAGGCTCTTCTCCATCCTTTGAGGTCCAACCCAAGCACCACCGCCTCTAAATACTTCTGCTTATTTTAATATACGTCGCTATTTTGTGATTCTCTTCTGGTATTTATTATCCACATTTAAGTGTTTAGATAGTTTCTCTATTCAATTCTAAGTTTCTTGAGAAAATAGATGTATGGCACTTATGTGGTAGATATTTGTTGAATGAATAAATGAAACAGCCCTTAGAGTTGGAATTCATTGTGTCAAAGAAAGAAGGGAAATAAAATAATCCAGTGGCTTGGTAATCATTTTTGATGGAACACCAGTTTGACATTCGGTATATGGGCCTCACACTTACAGTCATCGAGCACATGGTGGAGGGCTAGGTTGGTTGGTTGTCCAACAGCCTTGGCAGGAACCCTATCTGTATAAACTTTACAAAAAGAAATGCATTCTTTAATCATGACCAGCAATTTTAATCATATTTCTTCACTTTCCATGACTGCCAGTTTCCATTTCCTTTCATATTTTCATGCAGAAACACCGCTCTCCACAACTTGCCACTAGTATTTCGGTAAGCAACTTTTAATATAGACTATTAAAAATAATTTACAGACTAGGTCATAGTACAAGTATTTCCAAGAGACTGTAATCCTTCCTGTTAGTAGGATAAAATCAATAGAAATATTGACATCATAATCTTTCATTCCGGAGGCCTCTCCTTGTAATGTTTAAGCTTTTCATCGAAATTCAAAGTTATTTTAAGAAAAGCAGAGGAAACTCTTCAAGATGTTCAGACAGGCTATTAAAAGAATATATCCCAACAGAGATATTTTTGTTATTTTTAAGGGAAAAGAAAACATTAAGCAAGAAGGTGAGATTTCCTAACAACAGAGGTGCTTTGGTATAAAAATTCTCCTTAAATTTATAGCATATTATAGTGTCCAAAGCACTTTCACAAATATTATTTCATTCGAGTCTCAAGAAACCCTAGGAGGCAGGTAGGAAAATTATTCTCCTCACTTTGCAGCTGAAGAAATTGATGCTATGAAATGCTTAACTGATTTTCAAATGCCACATGGTCACTTAGTTTAGTGACAGGTCGTATTTCGGTAAGAAGAATCATTTATAGATACTTCCAGTGATCTGTAGACTCTCCCATCCCAAAGAATTGGCTGGTAGCCATTCTCAGATTAATGAAAACTATCACTGTCTGGTAATATCATTCGATGAGCAGTTATATATTCCTATAACCCATACCCCAGTTCTGCAGACCTGTCATTCACTCGTGGTCATCCCTTCAGGGGACAACAATGGGTCAGCATTCTCTTTTCTGTTGATAATATATAATAATATATTCAGTGAATTATTTATTGAATGAAAAATCTAAGACCTTATAATCCCCTCAAAGTCTAGATTAGGGAATATATATTCATCTGCTTACATCAATTTCATTAAGCGTCTCAGATATTAGTCCCAGCCCTGCCACCAACTTTTCTGGGCTTCATTTTTCTCATGTGTAAAATGAGGAGTTTGACCCTATCAATAATTACGGAACTTTGCCATTTCTCAATGTTTTTAGAAACATTATATCATGGGTTATCCATAATAATTCTATGAGGTAAATGAAATTTATTATAAATTGCACTTGACAGAAAGGAAAAATTAGACTTAGAGAGGTTATGTGACTACCCAAGGTCATACAACTAATAAATGGAGACACAAGACCAGACCAGCGATTTCCAACACAAATTTCTAGCTCTAAAAATCCCAAATCTATTCAGCATTGCAGTTTTCCATCAATACAATTACATAAAATATGATACCTTCTATCCTCTTTAGAAACATTAGCTAACAAAAAAGGCCACAACTTATGCTGTATTAACTGAATACACTTAGGTATCAAACCAAGAATTTTCCATTTTTCTCACGTGTTGTCCTTGGAGCATACTTTCAAGTACGTATGCAACGGCCTGGCAGGAACTGGACAAGGCAAGTAAGGTCCCTCAGAACTGGAGAAAGCATTCCAGGATAGAAGAGTAACCTGATGCAGCCAGGGAAGGACTGGTCCTGATGAATTTGAGAAAAAACTCTAAACATGTCTTTGCAGATCATCTCTAATAATGTTCATCTTGAAAAGTAATTACTTGCCCTCAAAGGAATGAGTCCACATAGTAGAAATCCCTCTGGGTCAAGAATCTCTCATGTAAATACTTGTTTAAACAATTTTACAAATAGGCATTATTTGTTCAGTGTCATGTAATTCTCTCCTGAGGTCACTGTTCATTACAAGTGGTATGTTCGGATTGGTTAATGCGTGGGTATTAAGACAGCTTGCAACTCTGAAGGCTGAGGTAGGTCGTCAATGTATGTTTTTTTTTTTTTTTAAAGATTTTATTTATTTATTTGACAGAGACAGAGACAGCCAGCGAGAGAGGGAACACAAGCAGGGGGAGTGGGAGAGGAAGAAGCAGGCTCCTAGCAGAGGAGCCTGATGTGGGGCTCGATCCCACAACGCCGGGATCACGCCCTGAGCCGAAGGCAGACGCTTACCGACTGAGCCACCCAGGCGCCCCAATGTATGTTCTGACTTAAGTCTGCGGGAATCAAAAGTGCTGCCGTTCAGCAGATGTTCCGCCAGCAGTTGCCCGTGCAAAATGCTGCAGCTCATTTTGTTTGTGTGCTTGAAGGGCAAGTGTCCACAGCTGATAGAAATATTTTTCTGACAATCAGGGATGAAAGTCTAAAAATCATATGAACGTAGAAACTCAGAAAGTGCTGAAGGAGGTCCCCTATGAATTTGGCTTGAGACACCTCAGTAGGGGAGAGTAATGGAGGCTTAGCCACAGCTATACATGCTGGGTTTGTGTTATGGAAAAAGAACTTCAGCCTTCAATACATCGATTTCATGCCAGCCACAATCACCCTACTCAGCTTGTGAAAAGCAGAGTTTTTGATTCAAGAGACGTGAAAAAGCTTTTGAAGGAGTTTAATGTAGTAGCTACTTTCTATTAGTGTGTGAAGTTGTTTTGAGCTTAGAGGCAAGGGGAGAAAGCAAAATTGTATTGTGAATTGATAACCTGGTCTAGTTTCACTTACTCATAAAAGAAGTAATAATTCTCGCTGTTATCCACATATAAAACTTACGCTTTCCTGGAATTAGAGTAGCAGAGAATCCTGTGATGAAAATATCTGACAAATTTCAATTCAAGGCAAAGATACATAGAAGATAAGAACATTCAACAATGGAGAGTCTTTTTCCTTGAACAATGGTTAGAATGGATAACTCTGCATGACCTAAAAATGTTGTCCTTTAAAATTCCCAATCCTAAATTTCCATAACACGTCAGAGAAAATAAGTTTAGTTTTCCTAAATTTATGAAACTACTGACATTAACATGAAGATATATTCTGTAAATGATGCTCTTTTAAAAAGAGGCAGACATTTGTAATGTGTTGTTTTGCAAGAATCCTTGGACTAAAATTCAATGAAATTGGCACGTCTCCCTCATTCCTTTACAAGCAGGCAAGAAAGCCAGGCTGCAATGCTACACCTCTCTTTTGGCTCCAAACTCCAGAAATAATCATCAAAACCGCACCCAGATCACTTGTTCAGTCATGTAGAGAAGAACTTGAAAAGAGAAAAGAAAATGTTGGCTCCCATATTGTGCTCAAATGACGAGGAGAGTGGATTTCTAAATCTCACTTAAGTAGGTTATGTGCGTTTGAACTCTATATATCCCAGATCAGGTGGGGCAAACTTTCCTAAGACTGGACTTGAAGTTCTGACCCCACCTCCCCACAAGGGAACAGATAAGGTGTTGCTTTTGTTTTCATCTTTGTTTTTGCAGTAATGCCAACAAAATCCAGGTAGAGTAGGTGTGGCGATTTAGATTGTAACTCCTCTCAGAAATTTGTCCACTTGGAGAGATCCTTTCTAATTATGTCATTTTTCTCTACACTTTCATGCTTCAGTAATGCAGTATTGAATCTATGGAAATAACTTTAAATCTTTAACATCTAGCAGGTTTTGTTGAGCCATTCTCATTCTTATAAAATGGGTGATCTGTATTCTGGATTTACCTTTGGGGAAGCTAAGAAAGAGAAGGTTCTTTCTCCCTTCACACCTTATCTCACCTTATGGATGGGAATGATAGTACATTTTTCTCTACTGGTGTCTTAGAGCGTGTACATACCTGGATAAGGACTAAGACAAAGGAGAAGGCATCATATTAGAAGGCAGTAAAGGCGCTAATGTAACTTAGTAAGAAAATGCCAAATTTAGGGGTAGATATTAATGACAAAACATTTCAGTGCAACTCACTTCTAGCTCTGTGACTTTTCAGTCACTAACCTCTTAAGCTTCAATTTCTTCATCTGAAAGATGGAATTAATACATTTCCCTTGCAGTGTTACTGTGAGAATTAGACATTATATATGTTGAGTACCAAATATAGTGCCAGACCCAGAACAGATATTCAGTAAATTGTAATTACTTTCTACTTTAGTCTCAGATTGCTTGTAAAAGTATGCTCACAGATTATAATAATTACAGCTAATCTTTATTGAGCTCTTCATACAGGAAGAACAATGTGTAGGGTGCCTGAGTGGCTCTGTTGGTTAAGCGTTGGACTCTCGATTTCAGCTCAGTTCACAATCTCAGGGTCGTGAGATCAAGCCCTGTGTCAGACTTCACGCTGAGCGTGGAGCCTGCTTAAGATATTCTCTCTCCCTCTCCCCTCCCTACCCCCCCACTCATGTGTGCACTCGCTCTCTCTCAAATTAAAAGAAAGAAAGAAAGAGAGAGAGAGAGAGAGAGAGGGAAAGAAAGAAAGAAAGAAAGAAAGAAAGAAAGAAAGAAAGAAAGAAAATAAGAAAGGTGCAAAATACATGCTTTGTCTCATTTAATTCTTGCTGTATGGCCTGAATATTTCATATTATTCCAATACTACATACATAAAAATTAGGACCTGTCCTGGTCAAATAATTAGCCCATGGTCAAATAACTGAAAATAGATGAGTGTGAATTCAAACTCAATCTAATTCCAAATCGCGTGCTATCTACTAATAATCCTATAAGGTCTTCGTGGTTAAGTGCAACCCAAGATACTTGCTAAATTTTAACTGCCTAGCCCCAACAAGTAGTAGAGTAAAACAAAGTATTCAGCGTGCATTTGTTGATGGTGATTGTTGACAATTTTGAAATGAGGATTTAAAGAGGCAAATCATATAGAGGTGAAAAATGACAAAATGAGTAAAATTATATCATGGCACTTTTGGTACCTTAGAGAAACCCTTGTTCTCCTTCTCTTCCAGCCCCAGAGAGGCCTACTTTTGTCCTACCTCTACCTTTAGGGTAACCTAGAGTTTTCCCTAAATTTTATCCTGTGCCCCAAGAAGTCATTCTTTTTGGTTTTTCATAAGGCTTATGTTTCTACAGGATCTAGTCCCATATCATCACAATGTCTATCACCTAGGGGGCTAGTCCGAGTTTCTGAGCCAGTTCTACCTACCTAGCAAACAGACTATTTTGGGGCTTAGAGGCACCATTCTGTAGGATCAGGTTTGCAACTCAAGATGTGGCGTCCCGTCTGCCTGGTAAGCCTTGGGACAAAGAGATTCCATTGGTATTTAGTCTTTCCAAAACTTACAGAATCTGCCAAGTTCCTATCTTGTATCTACTGTCATCATTTCTCTTTTTTTCCATTTGGATCTTGTTCTGGGGGCTAAAGCAGCATTTCTCAAGGCATCAATAGTCTAGTCCTTGTTAAAATGCAAGATATCCTTTACATAATCAGAATTTATGGGGATGTTAATTAGGAATCTGAATTTTAACAAACTCACCCAGGTAATTCTTACGTACACGATACCTTGAAACCACTGCTTCAGACCCACAATATCACTGTTTGTCTGACATTGAGCATTACCACTGTTTGGAGTCTCCCTCTGCTGGGGTCCATCAGTAGCAATCCATTGGATTCCATTACTAGATACTCATCAGAATCAATCCCAAATTAGCCACACCTCTGAGTAGTCTATTGTTCACCTGTGCACCCACTGTCTCTCCTGGGCCAGCCCTTTCTGCCCACTCATCTGCACCATCAAAGCCTCTATGAGCCCAAGTTTGAAACTCTTGATGCTCTTTTCCCCAATCCACTCCCTTTTTTTTTTCTTCTTTTCAATTCTCTTCTTTCTCTTGCCATTCTAATGTTTGGATTCCCTCTGTCTCTTAAATCTCTCCTTCAGCGATCAGCAGCCAGACATTTGCAGTTTAGTGCTGCCCATTACCAAAAGGATCACACAATGACATTTCTACAATTCCACAGGGAAATTCACAACCAGTTCAGAAGTATAGTCAAGAAATATCATGACAGAGAACTTTCTTCATTTCTATCATGAATTACTCACATGTGGGAGAGGACATCAGAGAGTAGTGAAGTGTAACATAACTCTTTATACCTATTTGGATCTTGATGTTATTTGCATTTTGGTATAAAACCAACTTATTTCTCAAATGCAGGTTATAAAGCATTGGTAGTTTATGAAATCAATTTAAGTGCCTCTATCATTTAAGTGCCTCTATCAGCACTTAAAATATAGAATAGACAAGAAATATCAAATTTTATCACATACAGTAAGAATATGTATTATGTAATGAGAACATTTTCATGAATATGTGTGTATTTGTGTGAATATTTGGGCATGATGGAAAGTGTTTCAATTTTTAGTTGGGATCCATGGTTTAAAAAAAAAGCTACTTCTCTAAATTTCAGAAGATTAAAATGGTCTTCTGCATGTTGTGAGTTCAGTGTCTATTTATGTGAAAGTTATCTTTCCAGGGAATCAGCCTTCTCTAATTTCTTTCCCAAATTAAGCTTATGTCCTCCTTGGTCTCTGCAAATCAATCAGAGCTTAAACTTTCCATCCTGAAGGTATTTCATTTAAATTATTAGAAAATGTTGACACATACTATATTTAATCTATTACTTACTTATCTTGGTCTCAATTTTGTGAACTGTGAAAGTACAGATCATCAAGACAGGTTTTTTGAAAAGATTAAATAAGATAACTTACAGAAAATACTGGGAATAAATGTTTAACGTATAGAAAGCCATCAATAAATATCAGCCATTATTATTATCATCATATTCAATGACATAAATCAGATTCAATTTTTAAGCTCAGATCAATGTAAATAGGGGGAAAAAAGAAGGCATTTAGTGCCCAGGTTTTAGAATCTAAAACTGCTGTCAATTTTTCTAAAAATTTTTGGAACCCTGAGTCTTATGAGACCTCAGAGAAAATATCAAGAAAAGAAGGTCTTTGTTCATGCTCTTACCAAATTGTTTATGGCTAATCAGCTATTGAGCGCCAACCAAAACAACACTGATTCCCCCGCTGAAATCAGAGAACACACTGTCCTATAAATTGAATATTTGAGGTTATTCTTCTTCTGACAACCATGGAATAGAGAGGTGATAAAAGACAGAGAGAATCCAGCCACTTTTCAAAACTGTTTTTACTTCATCAATCTATTGTTTATCTCTGTGCATCTTTTTTCTCCGTTCAACCTGTGTGGAAAGAACCATCCAGTCTTCATGTGAAGGGACAAGTCAATGTGAAGCTTCAGCTCCACTGTCCATGTCTGTTTGCTATAACCTGACCTTTTACTCAAAATGCTACGAACCACCATTAGTGCAACTAAACTTTAAGTATACAGTAATGGTGAGAATGTAAAGAGCCATTCCAACCCCCCTACACACACACACACACACACACACACACACACACACACACACACACTGCTCTGTGTTCATTGTTGTGTTTCCCTGATGTGTGAGGCCTGGCAAAGTCTAGTACCACTCTCACAGCTTGGCCTCTTGGAGAGAGCATTATTTTAAAATAGGTCATTTATATTGGTTAATGCTTAGAGAATTTAAGGAAGTAAATTTCAATACTGTCTATGAAAGCCAAGTTGATTGACAGCTTTTGATTGCCCAGTGGTAGACTTAGTAAACAATTACCCCATTGTGTTCTCAATAAGGCCATTAAACTGCCCAGGCTTGTCCTAGTCAGTTGGGAATCTCCCTCAAAGACTTCTGCTGATTGGACCATTCAAGGGTAGAAAAGAGGGAAGGAATGATTGTTTTATAATCAGTTCAGCTCAGTTTAATTAAATATTGGATGTGGAATTAAGGTAGGGGGAGAAGGTAGAGTTGTAAAAAAGAAGGAGTTTAGGTAAAATGTGCTACCTCAAGAAATGTGAGAAGACAGCTCAAGTCTATTAACTTAAAAACACTTATAGCCCTGTTCTTAAGATATTCATAGGGAATAATGTCGGAAAGCATAACAGAGAGATACAGAGAGATGCAGATATCCAAATAAAGGGAAATACAGGAGATGTGAGTAGGTAACATAAAGTATAAAAGAATTCATGGGGACAACATCATTGGTTAAAACAGTAAATTAGGGGAAACTGATAAACACAGTTGTTGTAGAACATGGTGTTCTAAATGAATAGGTAATTTTTCATTGGTACTTAATGGCTACCATAAAGCAATTAAAAACGTGATGTTTTGTGATTTTTTTTGTTTTGTTTTTAAGAACAGTAGGGTAACAGGATGTTTCGCAATTTCTTGAAGGTACCTCTGTGACGCAAGACTCATCAGCTATAAATTACCAATAGTGCCACCTGGTGTTAGAATGTTCACACTGCACCTATGAGTGGCACGTGCACAGGTTTTCTGCACACCCTACTTTGAGCCCCTAAGCTAACCCATGGGAACAATGGTGGTTAGGTTATAAATACAAGGTTAAACATAATGGAATGTGCTTTGGGGGGAGAAAATACTCAGGATAAATGATGATGCCTGGAATTTGCACAGCAATTTCTTTACTTCTTTCCTGGTTACTAGGTTAAAGCTACAAACGACTCTGGGTTGAGACAAGTTACCCATTAAATAAACAAAAGTATAAAAATTAGATTATGACATAAACATGTTATAATTCATGAATGTGAGGTTCAAAAATATTAGCCATTATGTATTCTTTACTTAGAATTAGAAACATAATCTGAAATTCTGTTAGCACTAATGTAGTTTTGTGCTGTAGTCTAGTGAAAAAAGATGTGGAGAATATGACTGTAAGCATGAAGCAATTTGATCTCAATGCAGAAGAAACTAATAAATAAAAGGAACAAAGGCATAAAAATATTTCAGCTAATGAGTAAGCATCTCTTCTAAACAATTTAGGAATAGTGCCTTACCTATTACAAAATAGGAGCATCATAGAACTAAGGAACCAGGAAATACAGACTGTTTATATGCAAGAATCAAGAGAAATTTTGTCCTCTGCTTAGTCATATTACTTTTTCCTGTAAACCAGGAGCTAGTTTATTCAATACACAGAACTGGAAATTTTCCAAATTTTCTGCTGGTGAAGGGGTTGGGCTAATACACAATGCTCCTTGCAGATAGAGGCCATATGTTGCTATTCACTCCATTACCCCTATGCATTGTATTTGCTCTGCTATTCTTCTCAGTCACAGGACTGCTTCTAGGACTGAAAATATCCACTTGTTCTGTATTCCTGGAGGCTGAAAGAAGAGGGGGCAGGAAGTAATGGCTGTCCAGCTAGAAAGACGGATAAACAGCCTCTCCCTGGTGTAAAAGAGCGAAGATGAGAACTTTAGCACCCGTCCACATAGCTAGAGGACAGCTGTGGAGAGTGAACTCAGGGACAGGAAGTGACAGGCACAGCGGAAAACGTGTGTGAAGACAGAAGTGTGAACAGGCTGAGAATAGAAAGCCACTTGACTGCAGAAGCAAGAAGAGCAGCCAGCCGGAGAAAGGAAAGTAGGAAGGAATGTGAGCAGTGTGTCTCCAAGAAAAGAACTCAGGGAAGGACTCAGAGAAGGGGAGTTATGATAACACATAGAGGAGATAGCAAAAACCTTACTAGAAAAGATCGTTACCTGATGCTGAGTCATCGGGCAGAGTCTAACGTCTCCTGAGGCATCCTTTAATAGGATGACAGGCAGGGAACGACAGTACGTGATGGAAAGAGCAAATGAAGACCGCTAATGATGCCCACGCAGAGACGTGGCTCACTCAAGGATTTCTGGCTCACATGTAGTTCGCATGAATTTGGTATGTCTTAAACTTGTGATAACTTTTGATGTTTAATATGTTGTGATGATTATAAAGACTTTTATATAGGATATTTTCAACTCAAAATTTTTACCACAGTTGTTTGTATGTATTCTTAAATAATGGTTATTTTCAAACACGTATGTTGTTGCCTCCTTAATCTCTGTGCCAGACTTCAAGGACTGCAAACTCAAATCCCGCAGGGGCCAGGTAAGTTACACAAGTGCATGGAGTGGCTAGGGTGGACACGCTGGGAAAGGAGGGCGGTATGTCTACATGAAGAGCCTGTTTCCTGCTAACGATACTCATATGAATTGAAAACAGGAGATTTCTACAAGCGAAACGGCAGCAACAAAAACCCATGGGGCTGGCCCAGCAAACCAGAACAGCAGCCTGCTTGGCTAGCGAACTGGCCGCCTGTGACCCCCGCTGTGACCTCACTCCGAGATGTTCAAGCCTACATTGCCGAGCATCAGCAACCCTGACCTAGTTGGTCAGGAACCCTAACGACCTGGTGCAGAGGCGTTGAGGTGAACTGGCAACCTGAGCAGGAAGAAACACAGGTAGAGCACCTTCCATGCTTCCAGGAAGGCCCATTCAACCATAAGCCGAAATCACATGCATGTTGAGGTGAACTTATTTTGCTTATCTGTATATATTCAAATGCAGAGTTGAGACTTCTCTTCCAAGCCTTCACGTGGGAGCCTAAGAAAAAAAACTAAGATGAACATGGCCCCTCGAATTCCACTAAGCATTACCTGCCTCTAACCTTTTCATTCTCATTTCAACCAGCTACTACCTTATAGTTTATTAGTAGCAAAAAAAACCCCATAAAAAACCAAACGACCTCTCATCATAATAGAGCTATCTGCTCTGTGTAGCACATCTTTTCCCCATTCCATATACTGATTGGGGAAAATAAAGATCTAAATAAAACCTAAGTTTCAAAATATGCCTTAAAAATCAACTTCTGATCAAATGGACTGGCCATCATGAAGCAAAGAGCAAGAGAAAGTCAAGTTTAGAGAAGAAAGTTCCCGAAAGTATAGCACTAGAAACTGCAACAGCAGAGATCACATATTTGGATTTGATTTTATGCCCTTCAGTTTCCCAAGTAAGGAATTGTTGCAGTTGATATCTCCTGGCTGTTTTTAGCCCTGTATGGCTGTATAAGATCAGTTTAGAGCAATGCCCTTAGCTTAGAATACTTTGAGATGAGCTTGTTTTTGATGAACTTTTACAGAGAAGATCTCTCTCTCTCTCTCTCTCTCTCTCACACACACACACACACACACACCCATTGCAATATACAGCAGGGATTGTTTTTCAGTGTGCTTCACCATAACTTTACCAGGAGGACTTGTATTGTAACACCAATTGCCTGTCCTGAATTCTAGTGTGTATCTACAGCTTCTTTTAAACGGAGTACATTTAGTCATGTTGTTCTTTACCACAGTGTTGACTTTGAAGGCTTAATTAATAAACTTGGTACACTTTCAATACTGCAAAGAGTGAATATCTCTCAACTACGTCAAAGCAAAAAAAAAAAAAAATGTCTTCGTTTGCCATAGTTTTATTCATACAGCTGATTACACGGAGTTCCAACTCATGAGTTCTAACATGAGTTGGAACTCCATATAATCTAATAACAGAATTTTTTTATGATGGAAATGTTCTATTTCTGCACTGTCCAATATAGGAGCCCTTGCCCACATGCCATTACTGAACTCTTACATGCGGCTAGTATGATCAGGGGATGAAATTTTAAATGTTATTTAATTTTAATTAATTTAAACTTAAATTTAAATAGTCACAGGTGACCAGCAGTTATCATATCAGACAGCACAGCACTAGATTAAAAGCATCTTGAAGGATGAGCTCTTGTTCACTCGAACCTCCTATCTATTTGTTGCATAATAAATACCTAACCCATGCTGATTACACTATAAAAATGAATTATGGGAAAACTGTCACTTGCCCTTATTACTCCCTCGATTATCGATCTTCGGACTATATCACTCAACAACATTTGGAATGGATACTATAACAATTGTTAAGTATGTGGAATTTGTACCACACAGAGTTGGTTTCAGAGAGCATGGTCACTTACTAAATGTTTCACCTTGGGACAGTTACTTGGGAGTGTGTTGGTTGGGTCATCAGCAAAATGTATGAAACAATAGTTTTAGCTATGGTAGTGTTGTTACGACGGTGAAGTGAGATTGCTTGTAGAGTGTTTGCCTGGCTCATGCTCACTAAACTGAGGTGCTGGTGTTCCTGACACAGCACACCCTTCCCTGCCACACAAACAGAACCGCCAACAGAAACGTGTTCGTTAGGAACTGAAAGCTAAGTAAATGCAAATCACCGTAAAAGTTTCAAGCCTACTTACAGAAGGTGGAAAAGTTACAAGGAGCCTTCTGAAGTTTGGGATTTACTTCAGGCCAATGTAGCCACTTACATAGTCAAAGGCTTAGCACTTAAAGCAAAATGTAACAAGCTATTTTTAATAGTGATTGTAACTTGTTTTGAAAGCTGCGTGAATAGCACTTGAAACCACCACAGCATAATTTGTTCCAAAAAGTCTACTTTTTTTTTTTTTTTTTTTTTTTTTTTTTGTGGGAGAAGCATGTTTAACCATTCTCAGTGCTTGGGATGAGTCCAAAAAAAAAAAAATAGAAACTATAATTTTAGCAGATCACCTGCTTTCTGCAACCTGGTGTCTAGGGACAGAAAGTAGAGTGGTTGACTCTGATCTCCATTATAGTGCAGTCACCAGCCTTCCCCTCTTCTGCCCCCTTCAGCCATGCTACTGTGGAAGAGAACATCCTCTACATGTGGGAGTATAACAGCTGAGAGGCCAGACTTCCAGAAGATTTCAGTGAATTTTGAATGCTGAGGGGAGGTGACGCCTGGGTGGCTTAGTCAGTTTAAGGGTCTGGGCTCTGCTCCAGTCATGATCCCAAGGTCCTGGGATTGAGCCCCACATCCCCACACCGGGCTCCCTGCTCCCCTGGGAGCCTGCTTCTCCCTCTGCCTGCTGTTCTCTCTGCTTGTGCTCTCTCTGTCAAATAAATAAATAAAATCTGAAAAAAAAAAAAAAGAATGCTGAGGGGATGTAGGTACTGAAAAGGAGTGGCAGAATGATAGCTACCCTCTTTCAGTCCATTTTAAGTAAACTGCCTTTATGTAAGGACTCACACATGTGACTGTACTTTGGTCACTATTTTTTTAAAAGCTCTAAGCCAAAATTAATTTCAATCCAGGGCATGTAGCAATCTCCCCTAATCAAGGCAACATAGCAATGCAGTTTTTAAACTTTTGAGCTGAAAAAAAATTATCAAATAAGATATTGCTTTAGAACCTTAATTCCTAAAACTGATAAGAGTTCCTTGTACAACTGCTATCTTTATTTCAGAAGCATGACATATTTTCGCGTCTGTGAATGTCCATGGGTTGGGGGTTAGGACAGAGAGGCATATTATTTGAAAAGCACTAATCTAGGAATCATTGTTGAGTTGCAGTGTCTCTGTTCTAGACCCTAATTTGTCACCAACTAAATGTGCAGCCCAAAGCAACATATATCTGATCCTTATAGTGCCTACTATTTAAAAGTAGAATGTGTGTGTGTGTGTGTAAGTATACACACAAATTCATATATGTAAAATAAGACTGTTATAAAATGTTAAACATTATAAAATGGAAGATGGTCCTCCTAAAAATATTTACTTCCATATTCTCATTGATGGAACTATGTCCAGTGCAATCCTACATGGTAGTGCTTAGACATTACTTTCTCAAAAAAGCATTTTGTCTTCCTTCTTGGAAAAGAATGTTTTTTGGTGCAATGTTACAGTTTTGTTGTTAATTTTGGGTTGAGCCAAACAAACTAATCAATTGCTCTCATTCTTTTGGCCACCAGCTCTGATCCAGGTAGCAGAATTAGAAACAATGTTGTAATGTTGAGCCCTAGAACAACCCTATTAAGGGGTCCTGTTTTACTTTCTTTCTGCCTCCAGCACCTTGATATCCATGGTAGTGCCTGGCTCTTAGTGGGAAATAATAAATGCTTATCAAGAAATGACCAAAACAATGAGTCAATAAATGTTTCTCTGTCAGGAGGTTCTCACATTTGACTGTTCGTCAGAATCACCTGAAGGGCTTGTTACACCACAGACTGTTGAGCTCTGAGCCCCCCTCAGAGTTTCTGATTCAGTATGTTTGGTGTGAAGCTTAAGATTTGCATTTCTACCAAGTCCCCAGTGATGCTGATGCAGCTGGTCCAAGAGCGCACATACCTTGAGAGCCCCTGCTCTATGCAATGCTGATTGGCTAGGGGAGGGTCAGTCCCTCATTTTTTTTTTTTTTTTTAACTATCATACTGTAGTTAGTTGAGTTAAAGGCTCATTATAGGTAGGACACAGGCTCAAGGTTTTTTCCCCCCCAGATGTATTGACATGACATAGGGTTGGCCAACAGCGTATTGAATTCAGGGCAGAAGTGGAGCAAATACAGGTCATCATGAACTGAAAGACACAGGGAGGCACATCTTTTTTTTTTTTTTTTTTTTTATAATGGAGCTCAGTGGTGATCTGCTGAACAAACAGCTAGGAAGACAGTCAATGAGCATTGGTTGAGGGCCAGGATATTCCACTGGTCTTTCAGTAAACAGGCACAACCTGTCCTGCAGCAAATGTCACAAAACGTTGTGTATTCCCACACATGTCAAGCAGCTGTACCCACTGCCTCTTCTTTAGACATGAGGAACAACAGTGTCTGGTATTGTACACAAATTGACAAGACAGAGAAGCCCTATTTGATAACAAATTTGCAAAAGGAAGTTTGAGAGCACCTGTTGAAATTAATTAGAACACCTGGCTTAAGCCCCATAAATTCACTGGACACCACAGACAAGTGGAGATCACAGGATTCGGTCCCAGTTACCTCACGTAAGTAACATTTTATGATGATCTGAGCCTAACTGTGAATAAAGGTATGCCTTGACATTATTTCAGGAATAATGCCTAATAATCCAAATGAAGACTAGATTATTTTAAGGTATTTTTATTCTCCTCTTTTGCATGGAGTTTTCTTTTCTTTTTTTTTTTTTTTTATTAATGCTACCTTTAGATACTATGACAGGGCAATAATTATCTTTAAAATAGTAGAAACATGTTTAACTCACTTATTTTAGACCAGTCCACCTTTATAATCAAAATTCATTCTCAGAGCAAAGGCCAGCCCATCCTTGTGGAAATTAGCAATAGTTGAACTGTGCCACTTTAATTTTTGTCAGCTCTGTATCTGTGTCTAATTTCTCTCTCTCTCTCTTTTTTTTTTTTTTTTTTTTGACAATATCAGATATTTTGTTTGGTTGCTCAATGTTTGGCTAACAGAATAAAATAGAAGAGCCTCTTGATGATGGTCCTTAGATTTTTGAATCTGTCCTGAAAGGACATTCTTACCTACAGAATTGGAGTGATCAGTAGATACTAACCATAGCTATGCTTTGGACTCAGCTGGGCAATATTTTATTTTTAAATACAAATTCTAGGTTCTTTTCTCATACTGCCTGAATCAATATCAGCAGGAGGAGCAAGTCTCAGGAATCTGGAGCTCCTTTAATGACTCTAGTAGGGTAATTGTTTGCCCTAGACCACCCCCAGTCACCAATTCCTCCTCCCATATAACAAAGCTGGCTCCAATTATGTAAAAATGTATTTATTAACCATTTACTATATCTGTAAAATTGTGCCAGACTGTAAGATTCAGTTGTTGAATGTAAGATGTTTCATTCTGATCTTTTCTAATACATATATAAAATAAATATATGAACATTAAATAGTGATTTGTTCTTAATTTACTTAGACATGATAGAGACTTTAGAACTTCATTCTGAAAGTGATAACCAAGCTATGTTATAAAGTTTATATATATAAAGAATAGATTGAGAAGAAGAGAAGACTGTTTAAAAAGCTAAAGAAGGGGCACCTGGGTGGCACAGCGGTTAAGTGTCTGCCTTCGGCTCAGGGCATGATCCCAGCGTTATGGGATCGAGCCCCACATCAGGCTCTTCTGCTATGAGCCTGCTTCTTTCTCTCCCACTCCCCCTGCTTGTGTTCCCTCTCTCACTGGCTGTCTCTATCTCTGTCGAATAAATAAAATCTTTAAAAAGAAAAAAAAAAAGCTAAAGAAGCAGTGATCAAAAACAAGAGAACCATGAAATCATGTATCATGAAAGCAAACCAGAGGGAATTTCCAGAAGAGAGTAATAAATACTGTTAAACACCAGAGTGAGGTCAAGGAGTGTAAATCTGAAAACTCTTTGAATTTGGTGAGAGAATGGAAGGGAAAGAATTAGAAGGTAAACAATATGACTTCCTAGAAGATTTTTTTCACCAAATTATTATTGGAATTCAGAAGGGTAGGGAGCGTATCATGAGCAAGAGTTTGAATCCATGGTTATTCTAGCTATCAGTGATCAGAAAGATAGATTGGTGCCTCTGTTTGCTGTGTCTATTAAGGGATAGATGCATGGGATCACGACCAGAGGTTTAAGCTGTTGTCACATTCCACTGAACAGAACAGAGAATGGATTAATTTGTTCAATAAATATTTACTGAGCACCTTGCTATATGCCAGGAACCAGAGATAGAGCAATGAAAAAGAACTAGAATTCAGCGTGGGAATGGCTATGAGGTAATGCAGTTCAAGGCAGGGCTTCTCAGTCTCTCATGTGTATACAAGAAAACCTGGCAATCCTGGTAAAACGCAGATCCTGATTCAGTACTTCTGGAGCAGGGCCAAGTAGTCTACATTTCTAGCAAGATTCCAGGGAGTGTCCATGCAGCTGGAAATTCACAGACCACACTTGGGAGTACAAGAACCAGGAGATCCATAAACCCAATCTCTAGATTTGCCTCACCCGAGTCACCTCCTCACAGGGCACATTTGTGGGCCCCACCGCTAGAGATTTTGTCTCAGAGACTATCTTTGCAACTCCCTGGAGAATTCTATGGCTTACTCAGGTTTGGAAGCCACTGATTTCATCCAACCACCTGTCTCCTTTACAGAGAAGGAAATGCAGTTCCAGCAAATGAAGAGGTTTCATTATTAGTGAACACCTGCGCCAAGATTCCGGTCTGTTGGTAAGTGTTGCGATTACCGAGGGCATCTAAATAATAGCATCACCTTCTCCACACCCAAGTGCTGAACTCAACGTAAAACAAGACAACAGATAATCACCTTTTTACCAATAGTGGCTAAACTGCAGAATGTAGCCTACCTAGAGCACTAGATAGGCCTCATAACTTCAGTCAGAATGAGGCGGGCTCAAGCAGCCAGTCAGAGGGGGACACAATGCTGGATCTGAGCACCCCTTCTCCAGGAGGGAAAGGTGGGCCCCTGGAGGACAGCAGAGAATGCATGCTCCCTGTGGTCAGCTAGCTACCAAAAGAAAGAAGGCAGAAACTAAACTAAGCACTCCAATTTTTTCTATCAAAACTAACCAACGAAATTCTGCCACTCCTGGGGAAGAGGGTGTGAAGGAGCAGAGAGAAGCCAGAAGAGTCGCATCTCCACGTGGAAAGAAAGACCAGGAATGGGGGAGACCCATCCTCCTCAGTATCAACTGATCCGGTCCTCTTTCTACTGCATGCACAGCCTCCCTGCAAGGTGCCCGGCACTGCAGGCAAGGCTGTGGGTAACTGCCGAGAGATCTGCGAGTCTGACGTACGAGCAGGATGATCTAGGGCAGTGCTTCTCAAACCCTATTCTGCGCTCAGGTCACCAGGGATCTTGTTAGAATGCAGGTTCCGATTCTATAAATCCGGGGGGAGGGCCCTGAGGTTGTATATTTCTATGAAGCTTCCAGGAGATGCTGATGGCTATGCTTGGAGTAGCATCACAAGGGAATCCTTCACTTAAAACACTCAGTTATGCCTCAGATTTGAAAGCAAGAACATTAGCAGACTGTACCTATTTTGCATTTACCGGTCTTGATATTTAAGTCACGCCCTGTGCACTGTCACCAGCAGCTAATATTTAGAGGCAAAGAACTCTGTCATTAATAAGATTAGGCAAGCCCCTGCCCTTTTTTCTGTGTTACCAATAAAAAAAGTTGAAAGTTAGAGGGGAGAAATTTACTAGCCCGAGGTCACTTAAGTAGTTGATGTGAAAGCATGGAATAAAATCACTTTGTTCTGAATCCAAGACTAGTGTCTTTTTCATTCAGCTGTGCCCTTTGCCACTGGCGCACTGACCGTGACACTCATTTCCACATATAGTCCACAGTGCTATACTGATCCTATTCTGTCTTTCTGTTGCATTTGGGTGTCTGGAGAGCAACGATGCGGTTGTTCGGTTGTTCCAAACCTCTCGCAGATGTTGCTGCCACTTAATTTAGCACATCCTCCCCTCTGTCATTACACAAGTCAAAGTGAGAGTTTCTTTCTTCTCTTATTTATCCTTTTTGTATATGAACAGCTGTAGGTCAAAGTATATTGAAATTTAACTTGGGTTTAACTCCTGCTTTCTCTATCTCTCCAACTATCTCTCTAGGTCTAAATTGCTAGGGAACTAATCTCTGATAAATAACTAACTGAAGTCAATGCCAATCAGCCGAAGACCACAGGAATCCCCACCCCTGTGAAGTCGGTAACGATGAGTTCATGAGGCTTTCTTGCACTAAAGGAGAACACACACCATGGTGGTCTCTGGCTGGTGGGCTTTAGTAACCGCCGCTCACCATGATCTGGGGGAATGCTTCTTAATCCACAGTTCACGCATGCTGACTGGCCTTTAAAAGTCATCCACATTTTAGGTGGCAGCAGTTCTGCCCAGAGGTCTTCAAAGCTAACTAAGTAGGCATTCCCCTAATCTATTTATACAAAGATAATTATATGCTTAAATATTTTCTCTCTGAAGAAAAAGATGGAGAAATTTTAGGGAAAGATACATGAAATGTTCACTTACTTCTGTTTTTAACTAGGCTCCATGCTCAGCGGGGAGCCCAGTGCGGGCCAGAACACATGACCCTGAGATGGAGAACTGAGCTGAGATCAAGAGTCGGACACTTAACCGACTGAGCCACCCAGGTGCCCCACCTGTTTCTGCTTTAATCAGACTTTAATCAAACGCTCTGTACATAGAAAGAAAACAGCTCAGTTAAAAGTTAAGTGTGTGCACTGTGGAACTATTGATTCACATAGATATTTTGTATCTCTTATTGCTGGAGTGTTAACTGAAGACTAAATACTAATAGACTAATTTCCTGTATTATTTTTCAGAAGTTAGTATTGAATAGGAAACCCAGTTACAATGTTAAGAAATTCAATGAAGGGTAATCTAATGGAAGAGATAATGTTTTTATATAATATTTATATAACAGATAATTGACTTCAATGACTTGAAACTAAGCTCATAGAATTTTAACTAAAGGTTGAGCTTTCAGAGTACTAGGTTTCAAAATAGCTATCACAAAATTCACACATCTCAAAGTTTGGGATACATTTCAAATCTATGATTTATAATAGATGAGGTGTTGACCAAAGATAAGATTATTAAATGTATCTCATCTATGTAAAGGGTACCTGTCTGTTATCATTTCAGCTATGTATAGTCAATTATAGAAAGAATAATTTTCAGGACATACTGTCAAAGTCCAATGATAGTAGATCTATTTCTGGCCCTTACTTTCAGCTGGTTCTCATCTGTTAAAGGCAAATTTCCAAATATTCACCATTCTAAACTGAAGTGAATAATTGCTATTTTTTGCATAGCCCTAGTAAATGATCTTGTTTTCAGAGTTCAAATTCCTTATATAATGTTACTAGCTCACAAATATGTTTGTATTCTTAAACCTCCTGGTAACCATTTGAAAAAAAAAATCACAAATATTGTGTATATTAGAGGGAATCAGGTGGGAAAAAAGTGAATATCTGGAGGCCAACTTTCAATCTATTAACTAGAACTTGAAGTATACAGACTGGCCTCAAGGCCCAGGACAGCATGAACCTATTTTACCACTTTTGCCTGATCTAGAACTTCTCTCCCAGAGGACTCTGTTCTTCCGTGAAACCTGACTTCATGTAGCATTTTGGTCATGCCTGGGTGGCTGCTTCTTTACACATTCTCTCAGGTCATTTTTCCCATGTATGAGTACACTGCTTCACCTACATCAGATTTATATTATTGGAATATCTGTCATTTCAGAAAAATGTATGTGTCAAGAAAGATCATTACATCATTATTAGGCAAAAAGGAAAGACAAAAAATGCCAATAATGAGAATTAGTTAATTAAAATATTTCCATATGATGAATACTGTGTTGCTATAAAATCATATTTTCTGTTTGGATTTGCATGCTTTGTTCACTTGTCTCATTTTGTTTTAAAGATTTTATTTATTTATTTGAGAGAGTGAGAGTGAGAGAGAGAGAGAGAGAGAGAGAACATGAGTGGGGGAGGGGCAGAGAGAGAGGGACAAGCAGGGAAGAGGAGTGGGGAGCCTGAAATGGGGCTCAATCCCAGGACCTTGAGATCATGATCTGAGCTGAAATCAGACACTTAACCAACTGAGCCACCCAGGCGCCCCCACTTTCTGTTTTTTACTTTTACTTTCTGCTTCAAAATAATTTTAGACTTACAGAAATGTTGCAAGAATATCACGTGGAATTTCTGTATATTTCTCACTCAGCTTCACTAATGTTAATATCTTATATAATTGTAGTACTATTAGCTAAATGAGGACATTTACATTTGTATGACACTATTAAAAATATATACAGATCATGTTTGAGTTTCACCAATTGTCCTGCTAATGTCGTTTTTCTGGTCCAGGATCTTCTCTGGAATCCCAAATTGTAGTTAGTTGTCATGACTCCTTAGTCTCCTCCAATCTAGGCCAATACCTTGATCTTTCTTTGTTTTTCATGAATTTGACATTTTGAAAAATATTGGCCAGTTATAATGTAGACTGTTCCTCAATTTTGTTTTGTCTGATGTTCACTCACAATTAGATTAAGGATATGCACTTGGAGGTACAGGATGTGGGTATTACCGGAGATTAAATATAATATTTTACAGAAATGTAATGGCAAAGAAAAATGTTCAGACTATAATTTTAATTAAGAAAATATAAAACTGTGTATTCTACATAGTCATAATTTTGAAAAAAATACATGAATATAGGAAAAATAGAGGTTGTAAAAGCTCAACGATAGTTATCTCTGAATAGTAAGAGTTATTATTTAATTACTTTAGAAAATACTTGTATGCCTTTTCCAAATTCTATCTAATGAACACCCATTCTCTTCATAATCAGAATCAGGAAAACATGATCTGTCTTGAATACTGTCTCTTCTGTAATGGTTCTAATCCCTATAGCTGGAAATCCTCTCTTCTATATCTCTGCACCTCATGTATAATCTATATTGTGTGTTTCCTGTGTACCTCTATTAGAATATAATCTCCTTGAGGGCAGGGAACATGACTCATTCATTGTTACATTGTCTCCAGCATCTTACAAAGTGCCTTACATTTAATGTATGGAACTATTTACCTTTAATGCTTGAACACGTCAAGAACTATTCACCAAATAAATTACTTCCTTCTGTAATTTCCAATTAAAATACCTCTTCTGATATTCTACCATACTCTAAGAAAAGCAATTGGGAAAGTTTTGCCTTTATCGATACTTTCATTTTCTATAAGCCAGTTAAAGTCTTTAAGGGATATAACAAATAAAGAGAAAAACACCCCACCAGTTAACTAAATGTGCCCACCCCCCATTGAATAATACAGGCTAACCTGAAGAAATGTGTGACTGTGAGCACAAAGAGAAAAGATGAAGTTAGCACTGCCTCCTCTCATCATTTGCAGCTCTTATCTTCCTACTAACTTCTATCCTACCTCAACCTGCTCTAGGCTGGAGAGCTTGGAACTGGACCAGATTGAAAACATATAATTCTGTCACGAAATTGAGTCATTTGCATTAGATTCCAATGCCACAACAACTCAAGTTACCTGAATCACCTATCAGAAGAAGGAGCGCTGCGTGTTATACTCAACTAATGAATCGTTGAACATTATATCAAAAACTAATGATGTACTATACCTTGGCTAATTGAATTTAAATTTAAAAAAAGAAAAAAGAAGAAGAATTTAAACCTAAATTTTAAATCTTATATAAAAAAACATGTTACATTGAACTTTATCCCTCCATGTCAGTTTATTTTATAAACCCACTAACCAAAATTTTGGCCTATGTGTCATTGGGGTAGTAATGGAAACTAGGAGTAGGAGACTATCTACTGAGTACCTACTATGTAATCATGACTCCATATACAGGATCACATTTAATCTTCATAAATCTCTGCCAAGTGGGCTTATTATCCCCATTTAAAGATAAGGAAACTGAGTATCATGCAAGTTTATAGCAAGTAAAATAATAAAATGCAAAGCTATATTCAATATTTTTATAAGTTAGACATACAAAGATAGATAGCTAAATACATAGCACAAAGATTGAAAGAAAAGTCCTCAAAATGGAAGCTGTTTCTAAGTGGAAGTTTTACTCATCAAGATGGTCATTATGAGGGGCACCTGGCTGGCTAAGTCCATAGAGCATGTGACTCTTGATCTTGGGGTTGTGAGTTCGAGCTGCGTGTTGGACATAGAGACTACTTGCTAAAAAATATTTTTTAGAAAAGTTGGTCATTATGTGACATGACAGAGGTGTTAACTAATGCTACAATGTACTTATTTTATAATTTATAACTGTATCAAATCAATACATTGTATACCTTACACTTAGACAATGTTATGTGTCGATTGTACCTCAAAGGTAGAAAAAAACAAAGATCTGTCTAAATAAAAAAACAAAGTTATTTTTTTTCTTCTAGTATGGTTTCTAAATAATGTAGTATATCTTGGGTGGGGTACTATGTGCAAATTGCTAACATTAAAATTTGTTAATTTCAACAGGGATGTTACTATAATAGGGCTATGGTTGCCAATTTAAATGCCACATGGCAAGGCAGGGCAATGAGTGAAGTGGGTGCCAGTGCAAGGCCACAGGGAGTGGTTGGGATGGTTGAGAACCAGAAAGCACATGCTTGGTACTATGAGAGACTCCTCTGTGCAGTTTCCACCTATTTTAGCATTTGGAATTGTGGGCTCGATGTTGTCTCATTTGACTTTTTAAAGGGAAGTCAGAAATTAAGATGTTTGGGGAAAAAAAAAGTTACTCATCAGCTTCAGAAACCAATTCAAAATATTTTATAACACTATAGAAGTAAACACGGTGTTTGCTGGTCACATCTGATTGGCTATTTTGTATCCTCTGTGAACAATATGCACAAAATGCTTTACTCTGACTTATAAAACCCAATTGTTTATAAAAATAAAGGTAACTGAGATTAACAGTCAAGCCCATATTAATTTAGCATAGCCTATTTTATTGTGACCAGGAAGAAGTCTAAATGGCTCTCTGGAATTTCTTGTTCCTTAAAATGTTTGATAAGATTATTTTTTTTTCCTTGTCAGTAGCTTATGTAAGACTAAGGCTATACTTAAAATTCAACTAGTTATTGTCAACCTTGGCTGTAAAGCTTTTTCTTTTTTTCTGAGTTCATGAACATTAAATGTTTAATTGTACTGCTCATGATTAACTGAATTGTTAAAGGAATTGTTAAATGAATTGGCCTTTTCATTACTTCCCACCCAGACCTCCCAATCCATTCCCCTCAAACATAAACATCCAAATACCCAAACACACAAACTAGTGACTTTATTGAAAATTGAGATAAGTGAGCGATTTATGGAGTAAATAAAAATGTTGGAAGTATGTGAAATATTTGACATTCTTGGTTCTTAAAGGCTTTTGGCCATTTGTTGCTGAGCATTTTTTCACTGGTGGCTTCAGCCTGAGCAGTTTCACTACCCAAGCGGTATCATTGGATCTTAGCCTCTCTCTTTTCCTTATCTGCTTAGTATCTCTTTGTTTCTCCCCTTCCTCTAAAAACCCCAAACTCATTTAATGTCATGCAGACTCCCTTAACTGTTTTTTGTTTTTTATTGTTTGCCTTGACCATGTTCTTACGCTCTGTCTTATGAGGCTTATTAAGCTATATTACTAAAAAATTTTAAAACTTAAAGAGAAAAATTTCTCTAAGAGGAATTTTGGTACCAAGAATAAAATTACCTCTCTCCCTCTACCTCTAATGTTTAAGAACTAACAGTTCACCAGGGTTTTTGGTTTTATTTTGTTTTTAGATTTCTTTATATCCTGTTTGCTCATATTTAATCCATTGAAAAGAAACACATGACTCCCAAGATCACTGAAACAAACAAGCAAACAAACCCAATACTTCTTTTCTCATATTAGATTTATTTTTTTTAATTCTGGAATAATATAAATTAACAGAAAATTTATAAAGATATTAGAATTCACATTTACCCTTTGTCTTCCCCTGATGTTAACACCTTACCTGACCATGGTTTATTTATCAAAGCAAAGAAAATGACATTGTTATAATGCAATTAACTAAACTATAGACTTGAATTTGGATTTTACCTTTTTTTTTTTTATCTGTCTTTGATCTGTTTTAGGACCCAATTCAGGATACCACACTGTTTTTAGAGAGTCATTTTTAAGGAAGCAGATGATTCATGATCTACATCAGCATAAGATCCTTAAAATGAAGTTCACCAGTATTTCTGCTTTATGGCTGAAATGACTGCCACCATCACTCATGAGTAGCATTTACAATAACAGGGTGTGTGGCTACCTTGAAAAAATGACCCCTCCCTTCTCCCAGGTGCAATGATTCTGGGCAGGCAAAAACATCATCATCCCTTTGAGCAAAGGATTTAGTTGAGCCCCATGCCAGCTTTCAGGAAGTCATGGGCTTTACAGTAAAGGATTTTGAATTATGTATCATAGTTTAGAAGATAAATAATATATGGAATCTCATTCTAGAAGTAAGTCATGATAACTTGATATATAAACACATCATTTTAAGAGCTGGTCTTGTGTTTTCTGACTACTGGAATTTAGCATAGAAAATATATATTATTAGGGCAATATATCATTCTAAAAACTTTATATTATATGTCTGGTGTCCTTACCAAATTAAGGACAAGAACTTTGCAAAAAATAAACCAAAACACAATGAAAACTACCTCCTAAAAGCCTTGAAAATACTGCCCCTGCCCCGCAAAAAAACCAGTTTTGTGGTTAGAAACATTTGGAAAACATTTGTTAAAATACAAGCCTACTCAAAAGATTTAACATTCTAATGTGCACCATATGTCTGAAAAAGGAACATGGCTTGCAGTGTTTCCCAAATATAAATTAACTAGACAATGTTTTTTTAAGCATATTAACTTCCCACAGAGAATAAAACTTGAGAAATGTTGGACAACATGTTTACGTACTGACTCAACACTGGACAGAAATTTAGAACTTCTTTGGTTCAATCCTACAGCAATCCTTCACAGAGGGTTCATCGGCAACTACTTCCAAAGACACCTAGAGTTTATCTTTCCATTGCTTGAAAGTTCTAGTTCTAGTTCTAAGGAAGAAAGCTCCTTATTGTTCCGAGCCTGAATTGTCTTGTTTCATTCATCCTTCAGCCATCTCAAAGCCACTCTTCCAAGGTGACCTAAAAACCTTCCACATGATGGGAAGATGAGGCAAGACGAGACTTTATTGGGTCAGTATTTCTGAATTACCAGTTTATTGCTCAGATAGATCAGGGACTTTGTTTTTAATAATTGCTTCCTGGGTTTCCAGCAAAATCTCTAGTGGTACTGAATATGGCCTTAGTCACACTCTGGCTTCCTCAGATGATTTTTTAAAGAGGGCGGAATGATGAGGTAAGGAGACGCCCTAAGCATGAGAATGTAGACAAGTATAGCAGGTCTGACAGCTTTCTCACTAATTCCAAGTTGAGGAAGGGACACTCCTGCCCTGCCCACGTCTGATAGGATCACAGATTTAGGAATACAGTTCCGAAGAGCTGCTTTGTCTTTTTAAAAAGTCCCCTGTTATTCACTAAGGGAAAAACCACAGCAAAAACGCTGATGCTCTGTATCCCTAGAATAATCATCTGCCCTGGGGAAACCTATCAGGGGATTCACGAGCTGTGATGACCAAGCATTTGGGAACATATTTAAAGAGAAAGTAAAGAGAATTCCCTTTCTTGCCATAGACTCTGAAGCCCTTCTGAGCCTGAAATATATTTTAAAATTCTATGTTTTGATAATACTTCAAAAATACACTAATCATATTTTAATATAATTAAATATGCAAATAATTTCCTTTGAAAGTTAAAATGCTCTTATTCAATGCTAATTTCACTTTGGACTTACTTCTTTCTGCAATGACATAAAAAAATTATAAACTAGGAAAAATATAATCCATGTATAGATATGTGTGTCACATATATTAAAAGCAGACGGAGTTGATGTACTATTTATTCAGAACCTATACCATTTTTTAAACATTTACAAATGCCTAAGAGAGAAAATATGAAGCTACAGTATGGCGTATGTTCCTGGGGATACTGAAGTTTTTGCTGAATTGTGTGGCTCTGGGGGTGGGAGGAGCCTAAGAACAGCAAGAGGTAGGGCCATGACAGGGGAAGCCTGTACCACCCTACCCCAAGCAAGCCCCTTATAATAGCAAAACAGAAAGGAAGGCCTACCTCTACCCCCACACACCCATACCACTCTCCCACACCCCTCTCTTCCAGCCCACTCAGGTTCTAGAATTTCTTCACCTTTTCCAAAATTTCACTTGATAGAATTGTTAACTGTTTCTTTTTAATACAGATGTGAGTTGAGGGCAGAGGAGGAGAAACCACATGTGGGCATCTGCCCTAAGCCCATATCTGAGTAGGAACAGGCAGCAGTCAGTGTCTGGAGTCTAGGCATCACTGGGGAACCAACAGCTGACAGCCTTAGCTGGTTGCTCAGCCCACATTGGCAACCCTTTACTTGGCCCTCTGGAATTCTGTTTCCGTTCTCTTTTCTTCAGTTAGTTATGGCAAACCATTACCAATCCCTAAAACCCGATACCTTATGTTTAGCTGCTTACCCTAAGAAGCCAAATAAATCTTTTAACAAAGGAAATAAAGAATGTTAATAGTGTTTTCTCTATGTTTCCTTCCCATATTTACATTTATCCTTTGCTCTCCAGAGGACGTGGATACCTCCCCTTTTGGGGGGCTAGGCTTCTGGTCCTTCCATGCTACCCTTGGCCTGGTTTATCTTCCACTTCTCCCTGATCTTCTATCCTTACTGCTATTCTCTCTGCTGACCATTTCTTGTGAAGTTCAGCATACCCAAAAACTGGAGAAGACTTCCTTAACATTGCTTTTCTCTAAAAACCTCTGTTCTTGGGGCAGCTGGGTGGCCCAGTGAGTTAAGCGTCCAATTCGTGATTTCAGCTCAGGTTGTGATCTCAGGGTTGTGTGGAACCTGCTTAAGATTCTCTCTCTCCCTCTCCCTCTCCCCCTCCACAAACCACCCCCACCCCTGGTCCCACGTGGGCATGTGCACTCTTTCTCTCTCTAAAAAAAACAAAAACCAAAACAACTAAAAAACATCACTCTCCTTTTTCTGCCCTTTTAAATAATGCACTTTTATCATTCCACCCTCATTTTTTTCATATTTCCCAGTTGCTATTTAATGTACAGCAATCTGATTTACAACAACACTTGACTTATCATCTACTCTGTCCAAATGAAGATGCCCCCTAATGGTCAAATCTAAAAGCCTCTTTTCACTTTTACCCACATTTCAGAGCATTGATATATCCAAATATTTATTCTGCGAGAAACCATCTATTGTTCACAAAACCATCACCACCAACTTCTTCCAATTCTCAGACACCATTGCCTGATCCAGCTTTTTTTTTTCTCACAACATATCCTTTAGAAGTGATCTCATTTCCTCCTATAGATTAGTTACAAGTGTTCACATACAAGAGAAAAAATCTATGATGGTTTAATTAAATAGGGGTTTACTTCTTCATATGCAACAAGAGTAAGTCTGATTGTTAGTTGCTGGTGTTGTGTAGAGATTTGATATAGCAAGGAAAACTTCCCTAACTTTTCTCATGTTGGACCATATGGCTGGTGGTCTATCTTGGCCATTCTTCCTGCAGTCCAGACCAGAAGATGTATAAAGAAAACAAGAGGGCATAGCCTTAGTCATGAGAGCAAATTTATCTCCCATAAATTCCCAACAAACTTCTCCTTATGTCCCATTGGTTGTAATTGTGTTACTGGTCACACCAATTTAAAAGAGATTCTGGGAGAGTGTCATAAGAAAAGGGTGTGGGAATGGGTACTGAGTGAATTGATCTATGGTACATTTAATAACTGCATCCTTAAAACTCCAGTGGAAATGACACCTGCTGTATGAGATATCACCTGCTTCTTTACGTGCACACATGTACCATTTGCTACATCTAACTCTGTTAGACCATGTGTCACATTACATTGTAGTTTCTGTTTAGGTGTCCATCATCATGGTCCTACCCTCAACTCCCAACTAGATTATGATCTTCTTGATTGCAACCAGTATTAAGTCCATCACTGGATTTGTAGCCCATCAAGATCTAGCACAATGAAAAAAAAAAAAAAAATATATATATATATATATATACACACACACACACGCAATATTTTATATATTTTATATACTTTTCAATATTGATACATAAAATACACATATATAATTTTGAAAGTAAAATTGAATATTGGATGATAAGCATCTGAATTTTAATTACAGCTCTTAGTCTTAATTACTATTTTGACTATTCAGATCTAGATAATGTTTTAACTTAAACTGAAGAAATGTATAAATTATTTGATACTAGAGTCTAGTACTGGCTCTTCTTTCAACTTGTTGCTATTGTGATATTTCGGCAAGTTTGAGTCTATATATTTTTTTTTCTGTTAATTTCATATTTGATTTCTTTTTTCCTGTTCTTACCATAGCTGCTTTTGTCTTTTTGATCCACCCACTCATTGATCCTATAACCATCATACAGCAAATCTGGCACTTGCTGTCTGTGGTATAAGAACTGTAATATCTGCGGCATTTCTACTGCTTTTGGTGGGAATGTGTTTCTGAATGTTTTTGCTATAGGCAGATGTTTGGAATCTCTTTATGGAGAGAAATAGAAATGAGTGAGCAGTTCTAGAAGGGGGTAAAGGGAGTACGGAAAGGAATAAGATATTCTGTAACCATTAATTTGCAAAGCTGATAGACTTTTCAACCCCATTTTGTTTCCATTTCATTTGTATTTTTTTGTATTCAACCTACTAAATATGTGTCTTTTCAGTGTTGTCATTATGATGATGGGAAACCACCATCTAGTGACTTATAACACTTGCACCTATATTTCATCTCTTTTATTATCAACATGACTTGAAAGTAATGTGTCAGGTACTCCACTCTGTGTTTTAGGTGTGTGCCAATTTAATATCTTACTTAGGAATATCCACTGCACTTGTATTTTTTTCCTTAGCTGGAGTGTTGTTGAAACAAGTGATCCTTTAGATTATTCATTTTAAAATATTGGTAAAGCTTACAATGTTCCTATTTTAAAGAAATAGAATAGTATAGTAAGTACATTGGCAAAAACTTATGTGAGTGGGTATTATAAGAAATAATTTTACATTAATAATTTTATGCCCTATTTGCTCAGTTTCTTTGGAAAACCTTGACTGATGAAGAAGCTGATCATAAAATTATACAGTCTTTCCTTTGTCAACAACAAGTTTTGAATTTGTTATTGGCTGGACATTTTCTCCATGAGTAAGACAGGAACTCTTTCCCCCAACTCTTTACTTGGTATCTGCTCACTTGTGAACTTTGGGATTTTGTCCACATGCTTCCAGTTTTCTAATATTCTTTGCTCTTCGCTTCTCTACATACACCCTCTGTCTATCCAGCGCTGCCATTATAGCATTTATTCTGATTTATTCTAATTAATCTGTTGAGATTTTCATCTTCCCAATCATGTTCATATAATATAATGCTTGAGACATCATTCTCATTGTCTCTGATTCCTCTGGGCTCTACAAAGTGTTCTACAAAGCTTAACCTCTAGAATGAGTCTAGAAAAATAAGTATTTTGCATTTCAGTGTGCTTTGTTTCCATGTCAAATTAATATGCTTTCTCCCAAGCTCAATATTCATAAATAATATACCTCATAGATAGCTGAAGTTCACAAAATTGAATGGTTTTTATGGAACTGTCTCCATTAGCTTTCCAATAAATCATTTATAATCCTGATATGTACTTAAAATGATATTATCAATCTTAACATTTACATCAGGGCAGAATACTCTTCATTAACTCTGCAAATGGTTACTTAGCCTTGTTCAATATTAAAGACCAATTCCCTTCGTGGACACATATGGAATTTAATCTAAAATATTTAACGTCTTCAACAATTCTTTGGAAACCCCTATAAAGACAGCATTTCTTCTTTTTATAATGCATTGACAGTGTAAAATGTACTTCAGTTTCTACAGAGGAACAAGAATGTTTTGAACACTCATGCAGCTTAAGTAACAGATAAATGAGTGTTGTAGCTTAAAACACATAAAAACAGTATATATATAAAAGACAAAGTGTGTGCATTGCTTATGTGTCACTGTTCCCTGACTGGTGAAGTACACAGTACAAAATACATGTTTAATTATTTCCCTTCTGAAGGAATAAACATTGGTCAATTTTTAAGATTCAGCTCCTTAATGAAGTCTTCCCTTTGTCAATCATCCAAACTGACAGTCATTTCTTCCTTATCATAATACCATAATGCTTATATTTGACATTTGATACCATCCTATATTACAGACGCACTAAATAAGTATAGGGTAAAAGGAATGGCAATGTGTAAAATTCCACATTTAAAAACCTCAACTCATGTCTATTTTAACTTTGATCACGGCAGTTGGAAGTTTCAAAGCAAAGCCAACTTTCAATGGCAAAGTAGTGGGATGACTTGTCATAATCTCAACTGTTTATGGGTCCACCTGCTTCTAGCAGCTGTTAACAGAAGCTTCAAAGAGGCCAATTGCTGACAGATTTGTGTGAATTTATTCATTGGGAATTGAAAATGTACAAATGAAGACCCAGGTTTAAAAGGGCAATTGAATAAATGTCAAAGATCAGTCTTGGAGATACAAGAAAGCTAGAGAATTCAGAAGTGATCTTGTCAGTCTGCACTGCATTTCATTTAATAATCACTTGCAGCTGTTTTTTAGAGACGCTCATTTCATCCTCTAAGTGGAGACATACCACACAAGCAATAAATCATAAGAAGAGCAAGGTGAGTTTAGACAGCTGGTAAAATTCTATGCCATCAGTCCCCAGAGAAAGGGACATTCATTGAGATCATATCCAATTTATTTCTCATTGGGCCTATGAAGCTGTTCTTTGTATTCGGGATTTAAAATTAAATATCAGAAATCTTATTTTCCGGCATAAGCAAATAACTTATAAAAATATATAAAAACAAGACATATACAACATACACTATATTTGGAGCTAATAAATGTTTCTGAAAGGAAGATAATTCACTGATATATAAAACTGACAAGTAAATTTTTCAAAAGCCTTGAATGGATTTGGTGTCAGTAATAAGCCAAAGCTAAGAACTTCCCTGTGAGCACATGAAAACACCCATTTAATCTGAGTCTCTCAAGACCACCTGTCAGGGCTGCTCTAAAGAGAATCATCTGAATGATAATGCACAGAAAAGCTGTGAAAGGTAGTTGAGAAGTATATTTTGGAAAACTAGAGTGAATTCACAATCTCTTCCCAGTTTAACAAGAACAACAACAACAACAACAAACACCAATGATTTAAAGTGGTTGAGCAAATGGCATCACCCATAAAGGCATTTTGAGAGCCATTTAAAACTCACACTTTGTGCCAGGTTCAGTTAAATAATTATAAATATATGTATATATGTATGTGTGTATGTATGTGTATATATATATATGTGTGTGTGTGTGTGTGTGTGTGTGTGTGTGTGTGTGTGTGTGTGTAGATAGAGAGAGAGAGAGCTTCTCTTATACATCAAGCACCATGCCAGGCACTGAGGTAATAAAAGGTATATATGTATGTGTGTGTATGTATGTATGTATGTATGTATGTATAGAGAGAGAGAGAGAGTTTCTCTTATATATCAAGCACCATGCCAGGCACTGAGGTAATAAAAGGCAGGTAATACAGCAGGAATAGAGATACAAAGATATAAAATACCATGCAATAATTTATATGCTAGCGGGAAGGATTAAGGAACCAATGAGCACATAAGAGGAAGCCATTTTCTTTGAGAAATAAGAGAACAGATGGCCTTTGAGCTAGTTAAACCGCACAGCGACTACGATTTTGAGAGGTAAAAAAATGAGATCAAGTATTCCTGGAAGAGGTAAAATAGGATCAAAAGCACAGCATCAAAAGTGTGTGCATTAGGAAAAATAATTCAATGTGGTTTTTTTGGCGAATGCCAGGAGAAGAGGAAGAAATCAAAGGACTGCTGAAGAGTGAGGCTCAAAGGTAGTTTGGGGCAGAATGCTAACTTAAATTTATTTCAACAATTATCTGATGAGGTAGGAGGTGTGGGGATAAAAATGGAGCCTTAGTGACTTTTGGTTCCTCCTACTCTCAGATACAAACACTACAGATACAAACACTTAGCTCAACACCCAAATGTGGGTCTCTGGTGACTCCTCTGTGGACCATCACCCCCACCTTCCTCTCCGAATAGTTGTGGAGGCCAGAGGACATGTCCCACACTGTTCATAAACTGGCTGTGCCTGTGAGCTGCTAGTGTTGTCACGTGAGGACTCTGCAGGAAAAATCCTCTGCTCCTGAGAGTGATTTTTTTCTTGCTGTTCCCCTGCCTGGTAGTTGAGTGTTCCCACAGGAATGGACAGCATAAGCAGAGTGTTGTAGCGTGTTGGGTGAACAGGGAATAAGGAAGGCTGACCTAGGTTTGGAGGAGGATGGATGGCCAGGGAAAATTCCCTGCACACACTGATGCCTGACATAGGTCTTTTAAGAATAAAAAGGAGTTAGTAAGCTGGAGGGGAAGGAAAGAATATTTTAGACAGAGATCTGATTATTGAAGTCCTTGAACATCACACTAAAGAGTGTGGATTTTATTTTCTAACCAAGGAGGAGCCACTGACATTTCTAAATAGACAATAAAATGATTAGATCTAATCTTTGGAGAGAAAATTTTGACAGCTCGGGAGAAGAGAATTTAGCATGGGCCTGGCCTGGAATAGAGTCACTGTTGAAGATACTGCAATAATTCCATAAATCTGACCAGAGCAAAGGCAGTGAAAAGGTTAAGGCAATAGGTTGAAGGGAAGCCAAAAAACAGAATTAAGAGGGAATTCTACTGTGAAATAAGAGAAGGTGAGGGTAAAGGAGAGTGAGGAGGATTGAAGCTGATATTTCTCTCTGGATTGGGAAGAAAGTGACACCTTTCTGAAAGAAAACACAGGAGGACTGAAGCTGGCTTGGAAGATCAGAGAATAAAGAGAATGCATGCGATTAGCTAATAGAATGCGCTGGTAGACTAGTGGAGGCACAGACCATGGAGTGAAAAGAAATAACTGGGAAAAGCAATCGATACTTTAGTACACTGTGACACCTGCATTTCAGGGTGGGGTTTTGACTAAACCATTCATATCTTAATTAACGTACTATTTGTTATGAAAATGATTTGGTGCCATTTTATTTGCAAATTGGAATTAAAAATTAAAAAGTTAGTGTTTCCTTCACTATTGGCTAAAGATAATTTTATCAATAATTTTAATAGCCTTGGAAGAGATAGGTTTCCCTGGAATTTGGTATCTATCTCTGGATATAACACTGAGCTCAGACTCATATCATAAGACAACAGCAAGGTTCTAATCCAAGGATCAGCAAACTCCTACAAAGGGCCAAAGAATAAATATTTTAGGTTTTATGGGCCATACGGTCTCTATGGCAACCATCCAATGCTGCTGTTGAGGGCAAAAACAGCCATACACTATACATGGTTGTGTTTCTGTGAAACTTCTTTACAAAAACATGTGACAGGCTGTATTTGACCCACAGCCTATCATTTGCTGACCCCTGCTCTTAGCTAACAAGCTGTCTTTCTCTGCCCAATTTATTGCTAGACACAGATCTTTTTTTAAAAGATTTATTTATTTATGTGACAGAGAGACAGCCAGCGAGAGGGAACACAGCAGGGGAGTGGGAGAGGAAGAGGAAGAAGCAGGTCCCCAGCTGAGAAGCCCGAGGCGGGACTCGATCCTGGAACGCCGGGATCACGCCCTGAGCCGAAGGCAGACGCTTAACGACTGCGCTACCCAGGTGCCCCTGCTAGACACAGATTTGGTTTAGAAAAGCATTCATGTATATAATGTAGATATGCAGGGTTTAATTTATACATAGATTTTTTTTCCTAGAGTCTTTCAAATTGATTGTTAAAAATTTGTTTAAAGGAATCTAACACCTTGATTTTCCTTTTTATCTCCTCATAATTCCCAGTTGCATTTTTCAACTACCTCAGTGAAGCTCGCAGATAAACACATTAGACTGGATCATAATGGAAAATAGAATCTTCTTTAACTGAAATCACAAGTGTGCCAAGAATTTAGGGAGTGACCGTACTTCTGGGAACCTCTCAGCTTGTTGTCATCCTTATGACCACCTTGGATAGGACATCTATATCTCTCTAAAGCCTATTAATGCTCACAGGAATTTCAGTCACTGAAGACGATTCAAAAGGTCACAGAGACCTAGAAACACAGAGTAAGTGTTAGCTCCTGCACCCAAATTTAGTCATACTTTGTGGCAGTTACCTGGATTCTACTGACATCAAAGAATGAGGTCTTTTTAAATCAAGGCCTAAAGATAAACTAATACTCCATAAGAAATGTTAAGCTAATTAAAAAAAAAAAATTGGAGGGCGCTTGGATGGCTGAGTTGGTTAAGTGTCCAACTCTTAGTTTCAGCTCAGGTCACAGTCTCAGGGTTGTGAGATCAAGCCCCATGTCTGGCTCTTCGCTCAGCCAGGCGTCTGCCTGGGATTCTCTCTCTTCCTCCCCCTCTGCACTTCCCCTTGCTTGTGCTCTTTCTCTTTTGAAAATGAATAAATAAAATCTTTAAAAAAATTGGAATATAAAAAAAAATATTGGGATGAAGACATAGTACAAGTCCTTGTAGTCTGAGGCCCCTTAATATGAGAAATTTCTAGTAGGTCACCAGTCCTCACTAAAATATCTCTCTAAAAATGCAGTTGACATTGCAAAGCATGTGAGAGAGATATTACAGATTATCTAATCCAATCAACCCATTTTACACTCAGATAAACCGAGTCTTGGGCCTGCTAAGTGACTGAAACAGTTTCCAGGACAATTCAGTTAAGGGAAACGGTTCTCATTAATACTCTTAGTTAAAAGATTGCCATTTTGAGTTTTTACACTGCATTATAGTTCGTGAATGAAGCAACACAAGGAAGGTATAAGCTTCTTTGAGTTCAATTCATGCACTTCAGTGTGAAATACTGTTCTAGATTCAGGAACAAGTGATATGGAAAATAAAGTCCCTTCCCTTAATAATTTTATATTGACAATAAACACCAGTGCAGTTGTTAGGCATATTCAGAAGGCGTTATGTGTTGCAATTCACTTAATTCTCAACAAAAACAGTTATATAGAGAGACTTTTCCAGTTTGAAAGAATTAAACCAAAGAATGGAAAAAGGAATTTAAAAAAAAAAAATGTGTGTTCCCCGAAGGGAATTATACCAAATGATTAGATTTTCAAAGGACCTTTGAGATCTGTAGTCCTGTCACTTTTTAACTCAATAATACCAAGTTGATAGGGAACTGGAGATTTTAACTACTACATTCTTCCTCTGACAATACTCAGCTTTCACAAACAAGAGAAGTCAGGAAGCAACAGTGTTGGTGAGGATGTGGAGAAAGGGGAACTCTCTTATACTTTTGGTTGGGAATGCAAGCTGGCACAGCCACTCTGGAAAACAGTATGGAGGTTCCTCAAGAAGTTAAAAATAGAACTACCCTAGACCCAGCAATTGGATCCAGCAATACTACTAGGTATTTACCCCAAAGATGCAAATGTAGTGATCTAGAGGGGCACCTGCACCCCAATGTCCACAATAGCCAAACTGTGGAAAGAGCCCAGATGTCTATCGACAGATGAGTGGATAAGGAAGATGTGGTGTATATACACAATGGAGTATTAGTCATCAGAAAGGATGAATACTTACCATTTACATTACCATGGATGGAACTGGAGGGTATTATGCCAAGCAAAATAAGTCAATCAGAGAAAGACAATTATCATATGGTTTCATTCATATGTGGAATGTAAGAAACAGCATAGAAGATCATAAGGGAAGGGAAGGAAAACTGATTGGGAAGTCATCTGAGAGGGAGAAAAACCATGAGAAACTCTTAACTCTAGGAAACAAACTGAGGGATGCTGGAGGGGCTGTGGGTGGGTGCTTGGGGTAGTTGGGTGATAGGCATTAAGGAGGACACATGATGTGATGAGGGGTGTTGTATGCAACTGATGAATTATTGAACACTACATATGAAACTAATGGTGTACTATATGTTGGCTAATTGAATTTAAATATAAAAAAATTAAAAATATATCCTTTGCTCTGCAACTCACCACTATTTTCTAACAAAGTTTGTGAAGTTTTAATAGCAAAAATTACTCATTTGTTTAAAGTGCATGTTCTGCTCATCACATTAAGTTTACACATGATAAATCTTAACCAGATCGGGAGAATGGAGATCGAGGAAACTCCTGATTTCATTGTAGTGGGCAATTCCCTACCTAGAAACGAAGAGCTTGTTGAGAGTATTCTGTGAGTTTTCTCCAAATACCAAATGATGTTTACTGACAACACTAAAACCATGCATATATTATGTTCCCCTTTAAAACCATCATTAGAATTATGATAAAGATATAACTAAGACAGTGGCTAGTCCTCTACAGTTCCCAAAGCAACTGAAATGCAAGCTCTTTCTCCCATTTTTAAAGTAGGTTTGGAAACAAACACACTACTACAGTCAGAAGGTATGTGCAGATTTCTAAGTAGAAAAATTACGTAATTCTATCATATAAAGTTTATACGTAGGTTTTATGAACATTTGATACAACAGCATTCATTAGCACATTTTCAAATGTTTGGGGACAAATATAACAGTGTTTGAGGAAATACTAGAATTTCAACAACACTAATATTTCACTGAATAAAATATTTTTGAAAGGATTTGAGCACTGCATGAATTCTGAATGCAATAAAAGATGCACTTCTGTCAATGTAGTAGTTTGAAGCAATTAGAGCTTTTAACAGTAGACTCGCCTTCCCTGCTCTGAATTCAGCTTTCAGACTGATAATCAGATCAAACTATTATGCCAGTGAACTTGTTTTGAACAATCATTATTCGGGGTAAAATGATATAAAGCAAATCCAAACAAAAAGGCATAGAGTTCTGGGACTGGGCTAGATCAATCTTATGAAACAACAGTGCTCTAGCCATTGAATAGCAACCCTTTCTGTATTCTAACTACTATTTTAAATTGTTAGAAACTTGTTTCATGACATTTTGTGAGACAAAGCAAATTCTGAAAACTAAGAGATCATAACAACAGCTTAAACATTTAAAAGATATTTTACATATTCCAACCTTTCAGGAATGGAAACGTATTTAAAGCGGGAAAAGTAACAACTACTGACCCAGCTCGATCCAAACTGTTATCTATTTGAGGGGACCTACTGGTGTGCTTGGTCACACATTTCTCTTTCTGTCTGGACACTCTGTACTGTTTCATGTGTTTGCTGCTTGCAAATACCTTCTGAAGCTCTTGGCTTTTCTTGTTGTTGTTGTTTGCTACTCTATTCTTCTCTTCTTGCTAAGTGCTTTCATTTTGTTCATGTTTCTTTTACGGCCATTTCTTTCCCCCATTTCTCTACAAAGTCAAACTGACTTTCCTTCATCTCCCCTCCATTTCTTGGAGAATCCATGCAGTTTCATAGCTCCAACTACTTTTTAAATAAAAGGTAATTTTAAGATTTGGAGTAAGGACTTTCACAACAGGTATGGAATTCAAATATTAACCAACAAGATTTGTTTACAGATATTTCCCCAACCATCCCTACATCTTCCCACTAAAGTGGGGCTTAAGAGAATTATTTATTCAGAGCAGCCATCTCTGACCACAGAAAAAAAAGGAAGCTGCTTTGATGGTCTTCTCTATGGATCGTGCTCCAAAGTTTTAATTTTCTACTCCTTTTGGGCAGTATCTACCTTCTGGTCTCTCCAGAGCATAAGTCTCAATAGGATGACTCTCATCCAACATGGTCAAGGTTTTAGCTTTAAAATGCTGTCAGCAGAATGGTATTACCCTTTAGTTTTCTGGATTCCTCTTTAGCTGCAATTATTTTTACTAAAGTATCACATTTCTATGCTCGTCCTCTTATAACTGACTCTTTCCCCCCAGCTTTCATCCAATTATTTAATGTCCTGATTTATTGGCAAAATTTTCACGGCTAGACTATGGTTGGACTGTTTATAATGGCCTTGATAATTTCCCCATGCAGTAGTCACTGTTGCAATGTTTTTGTAACTTCTTATTTCAATTGTCACCATTACAGACCTACTTGTAGTGATTTATACAAATGCCCCTATCATGAGGATGACTTCAAAAAAAATCTGCATGTCTGACTCGAACTTGTTTTCTGTCTTATATCTGTATTTTCATCAGTCTCCTAGACCTTTTATTTTCTTCCTTGGATGGGGGGCATTTGAGTTTCTTCTTTGTGAGTTGCTTATTCATATTCTTTGTTCATTTTTCTAGCTTATGAACGCATACTACTTGCTGGATGCTGTCTAATGTATGTTCTAAGGCCACCATTGTCAGCTCTATCTCAATTATGTCTAAATATGAATTCATCTTCCTGCAAACGTGTTGGCCCAATTTACCTTTCCATTTTTGTGACAGGTACCATCATTTTTATCCCTTCTTTCAGCTAAGTGCAGTGTTTGCCAATATCGATCATTCGGCAAGAAATTCTTTTTTTTTTTTTCTTTTTAAGATTTTATTTATTTTTACATACGCACGAGAGCGGGGGAGACAGAGAGAGTCAGCATGAGCAGGGTGGAGGGGCAGAGGGAGAAGGAGACTCCTCACTGAGCAGGAAGCCTAATGCAGGACTCGATTCCAGGACCCTGGGATCATGACCTGAGCTGAAGGCAGGCACTTAACCAACTGAGCCACTCAGGCACCTAAGAAATTCTCTTTTGAATCATAGCATTTCTTTACTGGTATTGAATATTTATCCATTGATAATTACTGCCTACAATGGTCAAATAAAATGATTACATTCACAAAAGTGTTTTGAGAATTACTAAGCACTGTGCAAAGTATTACATTATTATGAATATACTTAATTTTTATAAATATCTTCATCCATCTATGCCATGCTTCTCCAGCTCTAGTATTAGTATTCAGAAAACAAAAGTATGTCCCCCCAAATTTCTAATTTAATACCACACATAAGCACTTAAAAATATTTGTTGATTGCATGAAAAAGTAAGAGTTAGGTAAAGGGAAGAGAAACTTTATTTTTGAGAATATTTTCCAGTCAGATGGTAAAAGTACCATTTGGATTTTAAACTGCAATTTTCTATTGTCTCTAAACAATAAATGTCAAAAAACCCTGTGATTGATTAACATAAATGAATATAAATTTTCTGTGCTATCTATTCCCCTCAGAATTTTCTCTTGGATCATTTTATTGGTAGGACTTCATTATTTAATTCTAGCAATTTAATGGACTAAATTACCTTTAGTGGAATTCAATATAGAAATACATTATATGGAATAATTTGCAATAGTAATTTGCATGAGTGAACTGCTATTATAATTCTTAGAGTAGTAACAGGAGTCACTTAATGAAAAAAATTCTATATGCTAGAATATCAAAAAAATATTTCTACAGAATGGCTTTGCAGTTTATCATAATAAGTAAAACATCATTCTTTGTAAAGAAAAAAGAAGACACACTTTGTAAGCTGTTGGTAGAACACTTCAGGATTCATCTGGCCATTTTACAATTCATGTTTAGAAAAAAATAAACAATAAAAAATATGCTTTTTAAGCCCATCTATCACTTATTTACTCTTGGGATCTAAATGCATTAATCTCAAACCATAGGAATTAGTGGTGAGGCATAAACAAAAACACTCCAAAAACAATGAATCCCTTCCCTGCTATATTAGTTTCTGTGAACAAGGCATAATAATTACATGCATTGAATGAACTGACCTAGAGATTATGTCTCGACATTGTGGGAGAAATAGCTACTTCATTTTTTTATTATATCAAAATAGAAGTCTGGTAGTGATCAAATTATAAAAGAGTGATTTATAATTCTCAGAGAGGAAGGCAGAATAGTTGACGTGTATATTGCACAGTGGCTGAAAGGCTGGGTAGGGATTGTAATCCTGCCAAGCAGGATTAGTTACCTGACTCTACACTTAACTAACACTTCCCCTGGTTAGGGCAAAAGTAATGTCTGAAAGAATCATGTGAAACACTGGCAAAGAAAAAGTAATAAACTGGCATTTGAGTGTCATCTTACAGATTTTAAACTGCTTTGACATATGTGATCTCATTTGAGCCACACTAAGGCCAGCTGGTATCACTATGTCCAATATAAAATTAAGGAAAGTATGCCCTACGGAGGCGAGATCATTTTTCCAAGGTCACACAGATTGTAGGCGGAAATGTCAATGTTCATAACCACTGACTGTAAATTCCATGTTCATTCTTTTAGCAAGCTGCTTCCTAAGGTAAGTGAGTATCCACTCAGCAGGGATCATTCATATTTTCTTGATCCAGCTATCCAAATTGTTTCTGTAATTCATTGCTTGCTGTGGCTTCCCTGTAATTTGCATATTTTAGCTAATCAGATTTTTAGATAGACTTTGCATTGATTTGTACTCATGGTTCTTTACCATTCTTCTTTACTTCAGCAACCCCAGTGATTCTGTATCTCTTGATTGCTTTGCTTGGATCTTGTTTATTTCTAATTAGGTTGATATTAACAATTGAAGCAATTATCTTGAATACAGTGTCAACCTTTTTCTTTCCACAGCCAACAGCATTGACTGATGATACAAATGTATTTGGCATCTAAATTGCTCTCCTAATTTGGCATTCCCACCCAATTTCGATTACACACGTTTTGACACTACCTATTAATTTATGATCCTAGAATAACAATGTTAGAGTCATGGATGATTTGGGCAATATGAGATATAGAAGCATTTTGGAATGATTGTCTATTTCTAATTTAGTACTTTTTTTTTTTTTGTAGCTTGTGAGATGTTAAGCCATGTATTTAATCAACTGCAAAGCTATCTTATTCTATTGATTTTTACCCTTGCATTGTATTTTTTTTAATATCAATGGGGTTATTTAGCAGTGTTACATTTAAATATTTATATTTAATGGTGTTATATTTTAATTATATTTAATGGTGTTACATTTTAATTAAATTTATTTATTGGGCATTAGTTTTCTTATCAAATGAACTCATCTTTTGTTTTTTTTAAAGATTCATTTATTTATTTTAGAGAGACAGAGAGAGAGTGGAGTGGGGAGGGGCAGAGGGAGAGAGAAATCCAAGCAGATACCGCACTGAGTATAGAGCCCAACTTGGGGCTCAGTCTCACGATGCTGAGATCAGGGCCTGAACCAAAAACAAGAGCTGGATGCTCAACTAACTGTGCCACCCAGGTGCCCCTGATCTGGTGTTTTTAGATGTTCTTTGATCTCCTGTGGTCAGATATTCCTTTTTTTTTTTTTTCTTTTTCTTTTTCTTTTTCTTTTTTTAGTAGGCTCCACACCCAGCATGGAACCCAGCACTGGGCTTGAACTCATGACCCTGAAACCAAGACCTGAGCTGAGATCAAGAGTCAGATGCTTAACCAACTGAGCCACCCAGGTGCCCCCCTGTGGTCAGATATCCTGCATAGTACTAACATCATTCTCTTAGGAAAGCTCTGTGTGGATGCTTAAAGGATGCATTCTAATGCCTGTAAACAAAATCATATAGTAAAAAAAATGAGACTTGACTCACTAAATGGTTAAATGTGTATATCCATAAAAGTTGGATTTTTAAGAATTAAAATGACAAACATCTTGGAGTTCTTTCAAACTGGGATTTCTTTATTCCCACTTCACTTTTAATTATGGCATTGGGTTGGCCTGAATACATTTCCAACATGACACCTCTCAGAACCATTAGCCCTCCCTGGGGACCTATGACATTGATATAAGAATATGTCATCCAACCTTTCCAGTGTGCACCTAGGGAAACTTAATCGTGGCAATATTAGATGAGTTGGCCAAGATGCTACCATCAGTTGGTGAAGGAATCAAATCTAGAACCTAAATCTCCTGCTTCTCCTCATATACTTGTCTTTTTGCTTATTCCATCTTTTGCCAAATATTAAGCATCTCTAGCTTCTACTTCTGTTAGAAGGTATTTTGTGTGTTGGAAAAGTAGAATATGAAGTAGTAATATTGTCTTATTAGTAGGGGAATTATGGTTATAAGAAAGAGAATTGTCTCATAAGAGCTAACTCAACAGGCCTTTTGCTTTACTGCCATCTCCAGCTAAGCTCTTTCACTCAAATGGAAAGCAGAAGTAATACGATAGAACCACATTAATGAATTATTAGAGACCCATGTGGCCAGAGGAATTCCATATGCCAATGGATTTAGTTTAGAATACTTGACTCAATATTCCTCCATAAGGGGATAAAATTAGCCTTGACTAACTAGATCAGTGAATTTTTGCAAAAGCAGAACAACCCTAAGGAGGCATTTTATAAATCTGAAGCAGCTTTAAAAAATATTCTAATGAGAACTGAGGGTTATAGGAGGGGAGTTGGGTGGGGGGATGGGTAAATGGGTGATGTGCATTAAGGAGGACACTTGTTGTGATGAGCACTGGATGTTACAAATAAGTGATGAATCACTGAATTCTATATGTGAAACTAATATTACACTAATATTACTAATGGAATTCAAATAAACACTTAAAAATAAATAAATAAGAATAAAATATAAAAATGTTCTAATAATTAGAGAGAATTTAAAATATATAGTGTATGAGGGTAGGAGGAGGTTAAAGATGCTAGAATTCAAGCAGGGGATAGCTCCTCATAAAGAATTTCTTTGTGTTCTATGAGACATAGTACTGTCCCATAGACATTCATGTAGAAAATCAAATGTAGTTGAAATTGAGTCTAGTTCATTATCACTAATCCTCAAACAATATTTTTGCTTTAAGTTCTAATGAACATCTACTTTCCATTACTCCTGTACTTCTTTTGATTTTGACTTCTCTTAAATTTGAACTCATTCATTATAAAGAAATTTAAGAATTTAGTTACTTGAGTATGTTTCTAGTGTAGTTGTGACTGAACATTTAGATACTGAAACCCATATCATAGTATTAATATTATAGTAATTTATCTTTGATATTATAAAGTATTATATTAAATTTTTTCTAAATAAGTGAGTAGGTGATTCTCATTTTAGGATAAAAAAGAGGACATTACAAAAGTTGGCATTAGACTGTTACAGTTGAGATGTACTATGTCAACTAAGGCCAAGCACTGGGCATATGGCTGCCACAAAACACCGTCAGCATGAGACAGGTGATGGAAGATGACCATTTATACTTGTAATTCTTTCATTGGGTTTAATAAAGAACATAGAAACAATTTCTTAGAAAAGCTAAGACTTCAAATGCAGGTGGTCTCCTTGTTCATGATCAGTATGGGATATAGAGTCTTAAAAAGGACTTATTTTAAATAAAAACATTTCAAAGTTATGCACAACCATTAAGAATGAAAGAATATGCATTCTTAGTTTTAAAATGCCATTCTAAAATGCATTTTAAATTACTCCTCAGTGGGTGTATAGTGTATCCATATTATATGCAAACCTGCATCCCTTTGGGGATTCAAATCCTTTTCTGAAAATATACATCATACTAATGGAATATGTGTTTATTTATGCACCTATGTATTTATCTAGTCATATGTATCTCTTTAAAGTCACTAGAAAAATATGCATACAAGTGCAAACACCTATATACATACATAAGGATACTGAGCCAGAGTTGGCAGTATTTTGAACTTTAAGCGAAACTAAATGATTTAGACAAGACACTGATAAAGAACAGAACTAAGCAAAATAGGAGATGAAACTCAGGAAGCTCCTTGAGGAGGATCTGAGATCTATATGTTACAAGGAAAGATGAAATGAACTAGAGACAGGTTAGCCTAGGGAAGGAAAGATTGTTACTTGATTGCTATTTTCAAGTATTCTCAGAAAGAGTGGCTTGTTCTACTTTTTTCCAGAAACAGAAAGAAAGGCAACATGTTAGAGGGAACATTTCAGTTCAATATAAGGAAGAACTTCCTGGCACTTATCAGCACCCCCTTCCCCACCCTCCACTCCCACCAAGAAAAAGTGTCCACTACTATGTTGAATCAATCAGTTCTACACCACTGTCTGGTAGGAATGGAATGGAAGGAAATTCTGCATAAGCAAAATGCCTGGGTTAGAGTTCTTTCTAATCACATGCTTCCTACTAACAACCCTGGGAGATTTAACTACTTGTACCAATCATTTGACACAAATTTCTCCCAGTGGAATCATATTAATTCCAGCTAGGCTTACCTTTTGTAATTATTGGATATAAAATGTCACTGGTCCTTCTGATGGCAAATGACTACTACGACCCTGGAGAAGACACAATGACATGAAGTGAAATGAGTCTCCCCTCACTTCCTGCGTGTCCTGACAGCCAAAACTGGGGAAAAGTGGTGCTCTTATTCTCTTCAGAACATTTTCAAGAGTCCACATTAAGCTCCTTTTTAAAGAAAATATGCTTTAAAATGTCACAATTAGTGTTGTCTCTGTGAATGATGGATCATACTTTAATCCCTTCTTTCCTTTAAGACTCATTGTTATCTAGCAACAACAACAATAGCAAAACAAGGAAGAAAAGAAAAATACATCTGCTACTCCACTCAAAATGTTACATTTTAAACACAACACGCCCCTAGGAAGAAAAAAATGTGTGTATGTATTTTTGTAATACTAGGGGATTTTCATGGGATTTTCCATCTTTCCCCATCTCCATGGGGAGCATATGCTATGATTTCCTAAGAGAGCAATCTGGAATGAATATTTTAATCCTCCTCAGGGGGGCAAAATTTATAGCATTGCTGATAAAATAATCAGCATCTTAATGACATCAGTTTTTTCCGTTCTTTTATTTTTAACTTATAAAGTATGTCTCTGAAGACTTTTACAAATGCCTTAAAAGTTCTACTTCTTGAGGAATTCATTAGAAAGGAAAATTACACTCATCTGCTTGGTTAAGGAAAACTACCCATCATTCTTTCATAAGAACCTCAACAACCAATTTTAATACTACAGTTTTCATAATATGGGCTACAGCTATATTGAATTTTTAATTTAAGAATATTTTCTAGCAAATGACATACAGTGCTTCTGGGAAATGCATATGCCATGCATAATTAATTGCTATAAAAGAAGATTAATAACTTGATGTTCACTGCCACAATCTCTCTCACCTCATCCAAGTATCTCTAGTCTGAAACTGAAATCTACAGCTGACAGGGATCAGGATGGCAATAAATGCTCCATGATGGCCTGGCCCATAGTAGGTCACACACACACACACACACACACACACACCACACACTGAATGACTGAATTACCAACTCTGCTTCCTTTCCTGTTTGTCAGTGGAGCTATTAAGGGACTCAAGATCGCAACCACATATGAAAAGCTGCCAATCCCTGGAACTAAACCTTCACTTAGGCCTATTAATGATGAAACCAATCACGCCCTTTTTGTTACCCTGCTCTTTTTTTTTTTTTTTTTTTTTAATTTCAATCTCAGGAGCTGCACAAATTCAAGGACTGCATCCATGTGCCTAAGGAGAGAGAGGGATAGATTTTTCCAGGAACCCTTCTCTGCTCAACCCTGCTGTAACAGGCTCCTTCTTTCAGGCTCTGTTATTCCCAGCCTCACAGGTCATGTATGGCTGGTACCTGATACCTGCCTTTCAAGTTGCCTCAAGAGTCCTCCCTCCAACTGCGGCTCTGGTTCAGTCCCACAAGGTACCACTAGAAATAAGAAAGCCCTCCTCATAGCCACATCTCCTCCAGAGTTTGAGTTTTATTTGTACTTTCTTCTTCTTTGAATATACTTCACAGAAGAAATGGAAGTGTGATGATTATATGACACCTAAATATCTGGTTATATTTTCTGACTTCTACTTTTTGTAGAAATTACCTCATATCTACGGGGGATCTTGGTAGCTAATAATTACTTTTGTATATACCATATAATATCATATTGAACCCAGTGGCTTTTCCATTTGTTTTTTTCCTGAGAAAAATCTAATGACGATAGGGGAAATTTCAAAATTCAAATTTTATATTTTACACAAGTGAAGGTGAAAGTTTGATCAAATCATTTCTCCTTTGTTTTAAATCATGGACTTCTTTAACTTTGTAGGCTAAGAAAAGTTAACTACAAGTGAAAAAAAAAGTTAACTACCAGTGAAAAAAAAAGTTAACTACAAGTGCATCCTTCACTCAAGTCTGGAGTCTAACAGAAGGTATGATATGTAGTAGGTGCTAAATTTGTGCTTCAAGTTACAAAAAAAGTTGAACTCATCTCTTACTCTCGATTTTCTGATCTGTACAACGAGGATAAAGAAAGGTAACGTGCAGTTTGGGGCTCGTGCACAGCAGCCTGCAGCGACTGTGCAGCGTGCACTGATTCCTGTGCACAGACCACATTCTCTTGCCTCCGTGAATGTGCAGCGTGCACTGATTCCTGTGCACAGACCACATTTCTCTTGCCTCCGCACGGCAGGCTCCAAGTTCCCCGTCTGGAATATCCACATTCAAACAGCACTCCTTTGGCAGGCTCTCTCCTAATTTCCTCTGCTCTTCTAGGTCCCCCTTTTCTCCTTTCTCTATACTCCCTTAATGCTCTACTCGGTCTGCTGTTGTAGTATGGATCCCTCGTTAATATAATTACAAGCATTTGTATAACAGTATGACCTAAGTGAGAATAGGGACTGTGTCTTCTTAGTTTTCATATCCCCTAAATGCCTTTCACAGGCAGACACAACTACTTTTTGGGACAATGATTTAATTAATAAATTAATTGTCCGGTAAGCTAACAAATATATCAACTTGAAATGAACTAATATTCTCTAAATACCAAAACCTTTAGTTCCTATTTACCCTCTTTACAAGATACAGTATATATTTTTCATCTGTAAAATAAAGATATTGCTTTTAACTTGAAGTAAAGGAAGGACCAAGAGTTTTTCTAAATAAGATAGTGTGTGTGTGTGTGTGTGTGTGTGTGTATACAGAGAGTGGAAGAGAGAAACAACTCTATGTAATTGGATGTCAAAAAGAAACTCTTCTGTCTTATATATGGTTGAGTTTGAATACAATAGGTACCAACAGTTCTATATGCAAAACAAAACGCTGGCCACCTATGCAAGAGTTGCTGAGAATTATATTAAAATCATTCTTTTCAACCCTTGGCGATAGACTTATCCGTCTTGAGGGTGTAAAATCCTGAAGTTGTGGGAGAGTGGTGGAATCTTTTAGAGAGAGTTATCAGTGTCCTGGGCATGTTGTATCCTCTCCCTTGAGGAAAGGGAAGGACAATGTCTTCCTAAATTCAGACACAATGGGAGAGAGAAGAGATTCAAGAGAATTTAGAGGATTTGATATATGGACTTAGGGGCACAGTGTACAAATATCAGGCATATGCCTGGAAAAAACAATGAGAGAGCTAGAGATCTCTACTGGTGGCTAGATGTGGTGATCACATTAACACCAGGGTGTACTCCCAGTGTTTGTCCAGATAAAGAACACTCGTGGGATTTCTACGGACCAGATATGAGCTATTCTGAACCAGCATAGGACCATCTTAAAGGGAATTTACCCAAGAACAGTGGTGGATTTCCACTGTTAAAACAGAATTTGTATGGGTTAGATTGCCTAAGCTAAGAGGAAACTAATTCCCACTAACCACTAATGCTTTGGGACTTACATACACACACACACACACACACACATACACAATGTATGTGTATAATGTATATACAAACGTATTTTATTGAGGAGCTTCTCTCAATCTGTGTGTGAGTGTGTGTGTTGTGCTAAGTCTTTCCCTTAAAACTTCGGTTCTAGGTCTATTTCAAAATTTCACATTTTTTAGATTTTGGAAAGGTTAAAAACACAATATATGTTACATATTATAGACATAATCAAACAGTATTATAAGTACATATTTTTTTTCAATGAAACATAATATTTCACTAATAGGCTGCATCAGGTCATAAGAGGGTTTGCATTTATTTGAATTATGAAAAACTCAGTTTTCAGAATTGCTGAAAAAAATATTGTGGGCCTGCACATATTAAACTGCCGCTGAGCAGTGATGGTTAGTTCACTGGCATTCTACTTCTCATTTTGCTCCATTTGGGTAATCTCGAAAGATACTTGTTCTCTCTAGGTTTCAGTTACTACAATTGAAAAATAGGAGAGTTGGCCTCGATCAGGAATCTTAAACTCTAATACCTTCAGAGGACAGGTTATAAAAGTGAGGGAAGCAGCCAGCTGGATGTGTCCCTGTAGTTAGAGCTGGTGAGGCTGGGAGGACTGGAGCACACTCACTCTGTCTAGAGGCATTCACATTCAGGACTTCAAAGTCCTCCGAATATCAAATTCAGCACATCTGTGGACAGCCAGTTTGCAGCCTCTGACCTAATTATCTTTTTTGTTTTGTTTTGCTTTTTAAAGATTTTGTTTATTTGAGAGAGAGAGAGAGAGCTCGCACAAGTGGCGGGCGGTGGGGCGGGGGGGAGAGGGAGAAGCAGGCTCCCTGCTGAGCAAGGAGCCCAATGCAGGACTCAATCCCAGGACCATGACCCGAGCCAAAGGCAGACGCTTAACCGACTGAGCCACCTGGGTGCCCCTGACCTAACTATCTTTACCATGGCTCCCAGTTTACTATAACTCCCCTACTGCCAGGGACGGATAATCTGACTTGAGTAGTGCCCCACGTTGCATTCTTCAAAGCTGCTCTCAAACTCTACCTGCAATGCCCAAATGTTACATAAAGTTATTATCCTCTGAAGCAATTTCCTCCCTGCTTATTCCTCCTTCACTGTTTCCCTATTGAAATCATTACTGTCTTTCCTTCTTTGTTCATTATTTTTTTCTATCCAGCAGGATTAAATGCTTAGAGGTTCTTTTTATTACAACATAAAATAGCTAGGAGTTTGATGAAAATATCCAAAGAATTCCAAAATGGGTCAAAGCAAATTCAAAGCAAAAAATAATTGAATCTAGAATTATTAAATCACTTTTCTCCACTTTATGCAATGGACTTGCTGGACCATAAAAAGTAAGCTTTGATAAGTAGCCGTCTATTCAAAAATATCATAAAAAACAATAAAGCATCCCATCATATATGCTGCAAATTCACCATTCATTTAAAGCATGCCTGTCTGGTACTTTTCTCTTCAATATTCATAGTGTTCTATTGGAGAAAAAAGTTGTTATTTCAGAGCTCATTGAAAGTTGGGTTTTTCTTCTCCAGATTTTCGACATTTTGGGAGACAACACTCAGTTATGATGGCCTTAAAAGGGCCCTGATATGCAATGAATGTTCCTTTTCTTATACTTTATTACTGCAGTTTCTCTCTGATATGCCCAGTTCTGCTTTACATTTGCTTCAGATGTGAACTGCTGGGGAAAAGGCAGCTCTGAATTAAGTCATCAGGTCACATTCCCTTTCTTAAACTTTCTTCTGCAGTATGCATTCCTTCCCAGCACTTTGGCGTGTTTGGGTGTTTGCTTGCTCAAGCTTTTTGACCTGTTTCCATGCAACTGGCTATCAAGCCAAGTAGTGCAAATCTTTTCCCTTTGCAATGCACACTGAATTAGTTTTTCTCTGTAGAAAGTGCAAAACAATTCCATGGTAGAGGGAGAGAAAACAGGGCAGAGGTTTGATGATTCTGAAAGAAAAGATACCATTTGTCTAAAGATACAAAATTACTTTTGATGAACGAACAGAAGGCTGGCTGAAGACAAAGCATAAGCCTATACCCTGCAATCTCTCCCCACCCCCACTCCTGGGTGGGATATGTGATGTTCCCCCAGGAAGTTCCCAACTATCTTCACGTTAATGCCTGCTAGAGGGGTAACAACCTTAACTTGACAATGGCAAGGCCTCGGGTATCCTGTGAATCTTCTTTAACATATGAAAGTATTTTCTCAGGGCACCTGGGTAGCGCAGTCTTTAAGCATCTGCCTTCGGCTCAGGGCGTGATCCTGGTGTTCTGGGATCGAGTCCCACATCGGGCTCCTCCACTGGGAGCCTGCTTCTTCCTCTCCCACTCCCCTGCTGTGTTCCCTCTCTCGCTGGCTGTCTTTCTGTCACATAAATAAATAAAATCTTTATAAAAAAAAAAGAAAGTATTTTCTCAACCTCCCCTTTTCCTTACCTCCCCCAACCCCATAGTATGTATAATCAGCCACCTGTCACAACCCGGGGCAGCAGCACTTTCTGCCCATGTCCTGTCTGCCTGTTTTAATAAACCACCATTTTGCACCAAAGCCACCCCAAGAATTTTTTCTTGGTCGTCGGCTCCGGACTCCACCCCGCTGAACCTCACCTATATTCCACAACCTCATCACTTTGACACTCCTCCATTCCCCATCCTTAATGTTTGCTTGTCAACAGAAATAAAATTGTATACTTAATGCTTATGGGTTCAGTTTTTCATTCACATGTTTATAAGCTAACTAGTGCTTGGTATTAAGAAGGATCCAACAAGAAATCTAAAGCAGAGTCCATGATTAACATCAGTTAAGTAGCAACACTGTATTTAACAGAAATAGAAACAAAGATAAAAGTAAGGGTTCTTGAAATGCTTCTCAAATATTTGAGGGGAAGAACAGAGGCAGCAGAGCCACCCCCGTGTAATCAATTTTCCCTTTATCTCTACCAAATGGCCTTTGGCAAGAAGTGAGCTTTCCACACTGGGTCAGGCTGAAAAACAGAGGAAACTCTGTGTGTGTGTGTGTGTGTGTGTGTGTGTGTGTGTGTGTGTGTACACACGCAGTGAGAGAGAGCAATGCAATGATTTCCAGTATAGGAGGATACTTAAAATTTGCATAAATTATGTATGTGTCATATTATTTTAATAATATTGTGACCAGGGACCAGGTAAAGCCCTGACCTGATTATGTCTAAGTAGAAACTCATATTGATACATATTTTCTTCTCCACACCGTATAATTTGATTCTAGGAGAATAAGTTTATACACAGGAAGCTAACTATCAATGTATAGTCTAATTCAGAGATTTCAAGAGGCACTATGCGTATATGTGATGGAGGCCTTAAATTTTCAGATGCAGAAAAGAAGTGAAGATCATGATGAGTACTGCATACCTAGGACTTTGGCCCCAAGAGGTGCCAGCCTAATGACCCCCATGCTTCCGTAAATACCCAGTACAAAGTAAGGAGAGGTCCTGAGTAAGTGCTCTATTATGCGCTCAGATTATTCTACAGCTCCTGCTCAAGTCTGGGGTTTCCTTTGATCTCTTGTTCCCTGGAATCTCGAGTTTCCAGGGGTGCCTGTGGCAGCTCTCGTCTCACCATGGCCTCCACGATTTGTCATAACACTTTAAAGATTTGAAAATGCAGCCAGCACAAGAACTGCAAAGGAGACTCTGTCAGCCTTTCGGAATGAGGTCGCAATTTCAGGGCCTCTCCAAACTGCGCAGAGGAAGATCGGAAGAAACGGAAAAATTTTAGAAGTCATGTCGACTCACACATGTAATTTGGGTTGTGGGAGAGCATATTCGGAAGTGTTCATCCTCCATACCCTGGCAGCTAGTGGACTACTTATTTCTGATTCTATATAATCCGTGTCAGGTTTATGTGGAGACGGAAAGGCAGGGGCCTACACAGTGAAATTTGAAAGGCCTCAACAGGTCCTCCTGTCAGACTGTCACCTTCCCTGAAAATGGGAGCACGAACTACTATAGTCAGTCTTCTGAGATGAGACACTGTGTCCTTAAGGGACCTTTACTAATAAGAAAAGGGACTGACATGTTTATCCATTACAGCTCTATCTTAATTAAGGATACTCTAGTTACAGGTAATGAAAACATACTTCAAATTTGCATCAAGTCATTTTTTGTAAAATAATTGAGCTCTCTCTCAATCTAAGGAGAACGTAAATAACCAGTATCAGAGTGGGGGACCCTAGAGAGGAAAGCTATCAGAAACAGAAAGCTCTTTTTAAAAAATTCTTTCTCCCTTCCTTTCTCTCTCTCTCCCCCTCCCTCCCTCCTAAAACATATCTACAGTGGGTCCATTAAAGCTCACTAAGGGAGAGGGTCTCAGATTAGAAACACAAGACCTGGAGTAAAGGAGAGAAGATTGCATCTTTTGAGGGAATAAGAAAGTATGACAATGTTGGGGGACTGAGTGTTGCAAAGGCAGCCAGTGGTGGGGTAGCTGTAATTAAAGGTGGGACACACCATGGGGAAGCAGAAAGCTCTGAATACTAACACAGTGTAGAGGAGTCCCTCTGGTCTCTACAGACACAGTCTCCAACCAAGTTGGGTAAATTTCCTTCCTGTGGTATTCTCATCACTGGAAAAAAAATCAGCAGCTAAATCACTTTCTTGCTCAAGTTACTGGGTGACTCTTGGGGAACATTTGAAAAGGCTTGGCTAAACCAGCAGTTTTGCATGTAAGATATGAAGAATCTTCGTTCTATTAAATATTAATAGGGTTTTTTTGAAAAAAAATAGCAAAATATTTTTGAGAATCACAAGACTAGGCAAAACAGAGCAGGAAATTTTAACTTAGCCTTCTCAGAGCTTTTCAGATGGTTTTGCTCGTGTTGTAACATTGCACAGTGTTCTTTGGCTGGGTCTCTGTGTTCTCCCAGCATTTGGGGGGACTGTTTTCCTGTAGATCAAATTGTAAGAAACAATGGGCTAAACAGAAATGGGAATGAGTCTTCTACATATAAAAAGTGAAAGCCAATTTGGATGTGTTATATATGACGTGGAACATATCATGACCCCAGATAAAGAGAAAAATATTGTAAACAATTTCAGAAACATTTTCAATCTTTTGTAAGAGAGGTGGCCAGTAACATACTACCTGATAACTATTGTTTGCTCTCTTACTGGCACACTAATTACTGATAATTGTCATGACTGGCACAAGTCATCCTCATGTAAGACCATAGCCTTTCATAGCTTTTAAAAGAAAATGTGGATAAGTTCAATTAGAACACTAAAGAACATACAGAGATACTTCGTGTTGTTGTGCTTACTATACTGCACTTTACAAATACTATGTTTTTACAAATTGAAGGGTGGTGGCGACCTTGCATTGAGCAAGTCTATGGGTGCCATTTTTTCCAACAGCATTTGCTCCTTTCATGTCTATGTTATATATTGGTAATTCTCACAATATCTCAAACTTTTCTTCATTATTTTATTTGCTATGGTGATCCGTGGTCAGTAATCTTTGATGTTACTTTTAGAATTGGTTTGGGGTGTCACAAACTATACCCACATGTAAGTAAGTGAACTTAATCCATAAATATTGTAAATGTTCTGACAGTCCATTGGCCAAGCCATTCCCCCATCTCTCATCCTCTCTTCAGGCCTCCCTATTCCCTGAGACACAACAATACTGAAATTAGGCTAATTTATAATCCTACAGTGGCTTCTGAGTGCTTGAGTGAAAGGAAGAGTTACAGGTCTTACTTTAAATCAAAACCTAGAAATGATTAAATTTTGTGAGGAAGGCATGTTGAAAACTGAGGTAGTCCAAAAGTTAGACTTCTTGTGCCAGTTGGCCAAGTTGTGAGTGCAAAGGAAAAGCTCTTAAAGGAAAGTAAAAGTGCTACTTCAGGGGTGCCTGGATGGCTTGGTCAGTAGAGCATGTGACTCTTGATCTCAGGGTTGTGGGTTCAAGCCCCACATTGGATGTAGAGATTACCTTAAAAATAAATAAATAAATAAATAAATAAATAAATAAATAAATAACAGTGCTACTCCAATAAACACACAAATGATAAGAAAACAGAATAGGGACACCTGGGTGGCTCAGTCAGTTAAGCGTCTGCCTTCAGCTCGGGTCATAATCCCAAGGTCCTAGGATCAAGTCCCACACCGGGCTCCTTTCTCAGCAGGGAGCCTGTTTCTCCCTCTGCCTGCTGCTCCCCCTGCTTGTACTCTCTCACGTGCTCTAGACTCTGGCAAATAAATAAATAAAATCTAAAAAAAAAAAAAAAAAGACAGACAGACAGACAACCTTACTGCTCATAGGGAGAAAGCTTTCATCATCTGTATAGAAGATTAAACTAGTCAAAACACTCCCTTAGGCCAAAACCTAATTTAAAGCAAGGCCCTCTCTTCAATTCTATGAAGGCAGAGAGAGATGAGGAATTTACAGAAGAAGAGTCTGAAGCTAGCAGAGGTCGATTCGTGAAGCTTAAGGAAAGAAGCTGTCTCTGTAACACTGAAGTGCAAAGTGAACCAGCAGGTGCTGATGTAAAAGCTGCAGCAAGTTATCCAGAAGATCTAGCCCAGAGAATTAATTAAGGCGACTGCACTAAACAACAGACAACAGATTTTCAATGTAGATCAAACAGCCTTATATTGGAAGAAGATGCCATTCAGGGCTTACATAGCTAGAGAGGAGAAGTCAATGAATGCCTGACTTCAAAGCTTCAAAGGACAGGCTCTCTTGTTAGGGACTGATACAGCTGGTGACTTTAAGTTGAAGGCAAAGCTCATTTACTATTCTAAAAACAGGGCCCTTAGGAAATATGCTAAATCTACTCTTCCTGTGCTCTATAAATGGAACAACAAAGCCTGGATGACAGCACACCTGTTTACGATATGATTTACTGCACATTTAAAACCCACTGTTGAGACCTACAGCTCATGAAAAACGGTTTCTTTCAAAATGTTACTGCTCATTGGCAAAGTACCTGGTCACCCGAGAGTTCTGATGGAGATGTACATTAAGATGAACGTTGTTTCCATGACTGCTAACATAATATCCATTCTGCAGCTAATGGATCAAGAAGTTAATTCAAACTTTCAAGTCTTATTAGGTAAGAAATACGTTTCATAATGCTATAGCTATCATAGACAGTGAGTCCTCCGACGGATCTGGGAAAGTAAATTGAAAACGTTCTGGAAAGGATTCACCATTCTAGAGGACAATAAGAACACTTATGATTCATGGAAAGAGATCAAATATCAACACTAATGGAGTCTGGAAGAAGTTGATTCCAATCCTCATGGAGAACTTTGAGGAGTTCTAGACCTCAGTGGAGGAAGATGGGGTGGAAATAGCAAGAGAACTAGAACTAGAAATGGAGCCTGGAGATGGGACTGAGTTGCTGCAGCTCATGTTCAAATGTGAACGGATGAGGAGCTGCTTCTTGTGGACGAGCACAGAAAGTGGTTTCTTTTTTTTTTTTTTAAGATTTTTATTTATTTATTTGACAGCAAGAAACAGTGAGAGAGGGAACACAAGCAGGGGGGACTTGGAGAGGGAGAAGCAGGCTCCCCGCTGAGCAAGGAGCCTGATGTGGGGCTCGATCCCAGGACGCTGGGATTATGATCTGAGCCAAAGGCAGATGCTTAACATGACTGAGCCACACAGGGGCCCCCAGAAAGTGGTTTCTTGAGATGGAAACTGCTCCTGATGAAGATGCTGTGAAGACTGTTGAAATGACAACAAAAGGATTTAGAATGTTACATAAACTGAATTGATAAAACTGTAGCAGAGTTTTAGAGGACTGTCTCAAATTTTGAAAGAAGTTCTACAATAAATAAAATGTAGCATCACATGCTACAAAGAAATTATTCATGAAAGAACAAGTCAACTGACGCAGCAAACTTCATTGTTGTCTTATTTGAAGAGATTGTCACAGCCACCTCGGCCTTCGGCAACCACCACCCTGATCAGTCAGCAGCCAGCAACATTGATGCCAGACCCTCCACCAGCAAAGATTATGACTCACTGAATGCTCAGATAATGGTTAGCATTTTTTGCAATAAATTCTTTTTAAATTAATATATGTATGTTGTTTTTTTAGACAACATGCTGTTGTACACTTAACAGACTGCAATGTATTGTAAACACAACTTTTATATACACTGAGAAACCAAAAAAATTATTTGACTCACTTTCTTGTGATACTTACTTTATTGTGGCGGTCTGCAATAACTCCACGGTATGCTTGAAAAGTATGTATAAAACAATAATGATAAATACATGTAATTGCATAATCCAATTATTTTACATATGATTTATCCTTGACTTACACAAAGTTTATAAGTTTCACTTTGCGCTAAACCCCAAATTTTTCCATGTTCCTATGTAGCCTTTATGGTAACTAGAAAATATTCCATTATCTTGTATCATATATGATAAATCCATTCCCTTAATTAACTTTTGGTAATTATTGTGTGTGAAATTCTGAGCTGTTTTATATATATCACCTCTAATCCTCACAAAAGCCTTATATGATCAGTATTATTATTATATCCATTTTGTGGATTATAAAATAGAGGTTCTGAAAAGTTATATAACTTTCCCAAGATCACACAAGTCGAAAGTGACAGCTGAAATCCAAATTAATGTCAGTTTAGACTTAAATTGTTTCTAATTTTATTATCTTAAATGTATTTTATAAATGATTTTTCACATAGTTCTTTATTTCTTTTGCCTTCTAGAATAAATTCCTGAAGATGGATTTATTGGTTCAAAAGTGTGTTACTTTATAGCTCTTATAGCATATTGCTATACTGTGCACAAATCACAATTCATTTTAATTCAAGATCTACAGAGCTTTTTAACAGTCTTGGTTTTACAATCTGTGAGTCATATATTTAATTCTCCTTCCCTAAGGTTAAATAATCCAAGGAATATTGACATGTTGCAACCAGTAAAATTTCTATTACTAACATTTGAATGCTACCATAAAAATTTCATATGGTCAGTCAACAAAGATTTTGCATACGTACTATGTGCGTGGCACCCATTTATGGCAAATTGCTTTATCCCTTGGTATTCTTGAATTTAAATGTTCCTTTTCAGTTAGGTTACAACGTTCAAGCATCTTACTTTGTGAAATTTCTATCTTCCTGACATTTTTTATTTCTTCCACTTTGATTACAGATTTTTTTTGGGGGGGGGAGAATTAGAGAGCAGCAGATAGTCTCCCCTACAAAGTAATTCACATCTAATTAGAGGAGTATTTCTCAATCTATTCTGTGGAAAACTAGTTCCAAGAAAAGCTCTGTGAACAAAGGATTCATTGCCAAAGTTTTGTAACTTTTCATAATGTATCCTCTCCTATGGGTCAATTAACAATTAGCTCCTGAAAGCCTCTAAGAATGCCTTTAATAAATAGATATGGTTCCCTTTGTTAATCCAGAATTTCTCAAACATATTTGACCATTAAATACCAGGAATACCCAATTAATGTTGTCTGGCACAAGGGCTGCCAAAGAATCCTTACAACAGCTGTAGCTACAGCCCATTGACTGGAAAAGGCAGATACCATTATGAATAACCCAGTTCTACCCTGTAGCAGGAATTGCTAGGAAATCTGGAAACATTCATTCAATTATACATGTAACCCAAATTTCTTTGGACCTTACTAGCCTATGAGGCAAACCAAGGCACATTAATAAAAATATCTCAAATTTTATTGATGTACCTCTTGTACTACATAAAACAGGACTTATCTATGAGACATCCACATAAATACATGTGAGTACATGTATGTGTGCACACCTATACACACATTAGATTTGGGGGGAGAGGGAAGGGCAGTTTTTAATAGATATTTCGTATGCATTCACAAATAAGCCCACTTCCACTGAGGCCCTGCTGCTACCTATATAGGATCCATGGTTACTGCTACTGTTCCACAAGGATCCACGGTCTATGCTACTGCCCAGTAACACCTCTATAGGATACCAACTCTGATGTACCGAAGTGGCCATGCTGCCCACAGTATATCTAGCAGGTGAAAGGAAATGCCTCCCTTCACTTTGGGATAAAAGTACTTACTGAGCTTAAATATTTTAAGCAGTTTTAGTGAAATAGCTCTTTTAATTGTAATTTTGTGCCCTGAATACTACTTCCTCTCACCACAAACATTTTATAGTGTCTATTCATAACAGCTTCTTCACTTGGGATGCGTCCTCTTCCAGAAGGCTCCTCCGTCTCACAAAGAATTTTCTGTCAGCCCAATAGTCCTACAAGCACACTTGATTATGTCTAAACTCCTACGGTTGACACAGTTTTGATGTTTTCCAGAAGCTGTTAAAACTTATATTCAAATAGCCTTCTGTTGGACTACTTTGCCACTTCTCCCAATTTCCTGGCCATGTACCTAGCCATGGAAGAATCTTAGGCTGAAGCTGAGAAGACGAAAAAAAAAAAAAAAAAAAAAAGAATGTGATAAAATCGGTGGTATTTCCGATCCACAACAGAATTATCCACTTCCACCCAGATCAAGAATATGTCCTTCAGGACTCTCTCCTTGCCCATGCTCATGAGTACAAAATCCCTTTCAAACTGACCTCTGCTTTCAGGCAGCTCTTGGCACTGTTCAAGATCTCTTGTATTCATCTGGCATCACTGCTTTCAGTTCTTTTCTGCCTGCTCTCTGAATTCTCCCCTTCACTTCAATAGATTGGTCTGCCAAAAAAATGGCTGTTGAATTGCTTGTCCTGGCGCCATATACTTCCCAGTGGTCCCGGCTTCTTGCTTATCTCATAGAAGAAAATCAGGTGACTGTTACTTATGTACTAATGGCTGTAATTTCAGTTTCCATCTTCCTCAACAGCTCTTTTACGTTGTTGATCAGCTTCTTAGTCCTGAAATCCTCCCTGGCAATAGTGACTCTGTACTTGTCTTATTCTACTTTGTAAGACCTACTTCTTTAGCTTTTGCTTCTTGTAGATTGCCTCTAAGCTCCTTTGGCCACAATTCTCCCTTGGAAATTACTTTCATCCTTGATGCTTCAGCTCTCCCTGCCTACAGAAGACTTTAAGACTACCATCTTCAATTTTAACCTTTGCTTAATGTTCCAGGACTTGAAAACTTACTACCCATTGAGTATCTCTAGATGGATGTCTAATGTCCCCAAAACCCAGCCTGTCAAAAAATAATTCTTCACCCTCATTTCCAAGAGGCCTCTCCTGGAGTATTCTTGCTAACACCCTATTTCTGAGTCTTAAACTCTCAGATATCTTTGAACTCGCCCCTTCAGTTCATCCTCTACATATTGTCAGTTTCTAAGACTCATTGATACTACCTCTATTTTATCTTCCATTTTTGTTGCTGCTAAAACCGTAGTTCAAACTCTCTTGTCTCTCAGATTAGGACACTCTGCTATTTGGCCACCCTGGCACCAGTCTTCCCCCACACAAGCCACCTTAATTATCATTGTTGACCAATTTTCCTCAACTGCAGTATTTCTCCTCTGACTATAAAGTCCAAACTGGCTCCTACTATGATATGCTATATACTAACATATTTTTCCAAATTATTTAGAGATCCTTCTACTTGAAGACTACAACCCTAATTACTTCTTGCTGTGTCTCATATATATAGCCAGTTTTCAGCTTTGATAGGTTTACTTAGGATGCTCCTCTGTATTGGAATGCTCTTCTTCCTCCCAGATCATGTTATCATGTTCAAAATTAATTCCCCTTATATTTATTATTTACATTAAAATATTCCTTATTATATGTCCTTATTTCCTTCTGTTTTCCTCCTCACACACTACACTTCATGCGGCTTTCCACAGCGCAACTATTCAGAAATAATTGTTGCGTCAATGAATCTCACAGTACTTTGTGGAAACTTCCCTTTAGGTACCTATTTCTTCTACCTTTTATTTACACTGTAAGTGTGGTTTTATATTTTTCCTCCTAGAGCTTATGGTTTTTGAAGAAAGATTCTGTATACCTTATTCATCTTTGTTTTCTTCACGGCACTTAATGAATTATTCACATTGTCCTCATATGATAACTAGTATTTTTTAAATTTTTGAATAAACTGGCATGCTAAAAAAGTGTCACGTTTCTAGAAACCTTATTAATTATTAACCTAACTTGCAACTTTTTGCTATCACAAAGTTTCTGCTGTGGGGATTGGATTAATGTTGCTGCTAAGGATAAAGCTTGACTTAATGCATTCAATTATCTGAATCTGTTAGATGTGATAAAAGAATGAGTATTGACCCTGTCAACTGTTTTACAAATTAAATTGCTTTCACGAAGGCCAAACAGTAAGATGAACTTCTTCCGTTCACCTGTGTTTAGCAAAGAGAAAGCCAGATTCTTCTAAAATACCTACATCATAATCAAGTAAATAAAAGGGAGAGCATCAAACATAAGGATCTCCTGAAACTCTTGATAAGAAGAGTAGGAGTTAAAATAACTTCAATTATAAATGCTCAGTGGCCCAGCCAGAAAGAAAGCCCAGGAAAAAGAGAGAAAGAGAAGAAAAAACAGAGCAAAACAAAACAACAACAACAACAACAAACCCTTTGCTCTCTCTTTCAACTAGATTTAATACTGCATGTCTGTAACCACCAGTATGTGGTAGGAGAATTAGAATAATACAAATTAAGAGGAAATGAAAACTAATATCTACCTAATGCTTGCTAAGTACCAGACACTGCTCTCTGTGCATTGGATTATTCCCCATTTAATTCTTACAACTCTGTATATAGGTACCACTATTAAGGTTAGTTAGTTTGTTTGTTTTTACAATGGAATAAAACTAAGGCACAGGCAAGTAATTATTCAAGATCACATAAGATCACATCTGCAGGAGATTGGATTTTACTTTGGGCAGCTGGGCTCCAGGACATACAATTTCAATCACTATATAACAGTCTATTGCTTTACAGATCAAAGTGTCTCCCCCAACATATCAAATGAGAGAACATAAAATAAAATTAGCAATATTTATTCTTACCTATTCATTTATTGAATCAATATCTATTGGGCACCTACATTGTACTAGGCACCATTCTGGGCACTTGGGTATATAGTGAAGAAGAAGGTAGGAAAGGTTCCTGCCTTGATAAAGCCCCCATGCTGCTCAGGCATATATAGACAATAAGAAAGTGAAATACACAACTGGTAATACAAGTGAAGAATAGTTCAAAGGAATGAAACAAAGTAAAAGATGTAGAAAAGAAATGAAGGAAAGGGTCCTACTTCAAATAGTTTGGTCTGGAAACACATGCCTGAGGAAGAGTCATTTGACCAGAGAATAGAAAGAACACATGAGGATATAGGTAAAAGGTGTGCAATGATATGGGGCACCTGGGTGGCGCAGTCATTAAGCGTCTGCCTTCAGCTCAGAGCATGATCCTGGCATTCTGGGATCGAGCCCCACGTCAGGCTTCTCCACTAGGAGCCTGCTTCTTCCTCTCCCACTCCCCCTGCTTGTGTTCCCTCTCTCGCAGCTGTCTCTAACAAATAAATAAATAAAATCTTAAAAAAAAAATTAAAAAAAAAAGGTGTGCAATGATAGATGTCCCATGGTGTGTTATCAGAAGACAAGAAAGTCAATATGCTTAAAGCTGAGTAAGCAATAGGAGAGGGGTAAGGTAGACAGGAGCTGGACTATATACTTTTTGTTTGTTAGTTTTCTTTTTTATCGCATAGAGAAAATCGGGTGATTGATCTTAACAAATTAAGGGCTATATTTTCAGTTTCCCTCTTCCTCAACAACTCTTCCTCAATAATGAGTTTGCATTTTATTCTAAGTATGGGAAACTGTTGAAAAGTTTTGAACTGGGGAACTGAACTAATCTGATTTACATTGTAAAAGGGTTACTGTGGCTACAATTCAGAAAATAAGCTATAAAGATGGGGGAATACATGAATAGAAAAAAAAGGGGGGCTATTTAGGAAGGCTTTTATAGTCTTCTAATCTAGAAAAGATGGAAAAATGGTGGTGGAAATCGGGAGAGGTTATTGGATTCTGTATATGTGTTAAAAGCCGAGTCAATGGACTCTTTCTGACATCTTCTTCCTCTCTTCTCCTGGAACTCCAGTATTACACCAACTGTTTCTCTTAATAATATCCCACAGTTGACATAGGCTTTCTTCACTTTTTCATTTCTTTGCTTTGTTTTCCTCTTATGGGATAATTTCAAATGAACTATCTATCTTTAAGTTCACAGATTCTTTATTCTTCTTTTTCAAGTCTACTGTTTATACTATCACATTTTTCATATCATTTACAGTATTCTTCAGCTCCAGAATTTCTGTTTAGTTCTTTTTTCATAATTTCTATCTCTCTGGTAAACGTCTCATTTTGTTCTTGCCTGGTTTTCTTGATTTCATTTGATTGTCTTTCTATGTAGTTCACTGAGTTGACTTAAAAACAACTATTCTGAAGTGTTTTTTAGGCCAATTGCAGGTCTCCATTTCTTTGGGGTCATTTACTAGAAAACCATTGTGTTCCCTTGGTGGTGTCATGTTTCCTTGATTTTTCCTGTTCCTTGACGTCTGGTATTGCTGTTTTCTCATTTGAAGAATCAGTTATCTTCTCCAGGAAGAAAGAAAGAAATGCCTTCTGTCACCCCTGCTAGGAATTCTAAGGCTTTTCAGTCTTTTCTCTGGATAGGCATGCTCCACATTTCTTCTCTCTTGTGAGGTAATTTTTAAGCTGGTGTGCCTTCTTTCAATCCTGCAATGACTGGCTCAGTGATGACAGCCTCCCATTTGCAGAATGCTCACATTTATGTGCTTTCTCCAAACCCCAGAGTCAGGGCAGCTTTCTGTGTGTTCCCTCTAGTCATTTGCAAATCACAGTCACCACCCTCAGAAGCACGCACAGGGAGCCAGTCATATTGTGAAGGGGTATGTTGTGTGTGTGTGTGTGTGTGTGTGTGTGTGTGTGTGTGTTACACAGAATGTTGTGGGTGCCTATGAGTCAATTGGGGGGATTCATAGACAAGAGATCCCCTGCAGCTTATGGGCAGGCTTACTGATGGAGTCCAGAAAGCATGTAGTAATGATGATGAATAGAAGTGGAAAAATGTTCACCTTTAGCCCAGAAGGCTGACCTATATAGCCTGCATAGTTTTGATAAGGATCGAAAATGTGCTGGTTGCTACATTCTTAAAGGGTCTCATGACTACCTGTATATCTCAGGCATAGTTAATATTGAGCTGAATGATAAGCACCAGAGACATCTTATGAAAGTAGCTTTATGAGTAGAAATAAAGAAACATTTATGATATAATACTCCCTGCATCTTCCTTCCCCCTTAAGCACTAAGCATATAACGACCAGTTTCATACAGCAAAAGTGCCTCTCTTTCTGCCCATGGGTCCTGTCCCCATGCTACTTAAATAAGCTTACTAAGTTGCACTGCAAAATGTCTCAAGAATTCTTTCTTGACTATCGCAGTCAATGATCCCACAACAGTAGGATCTTCTCCCTTCTGATGCCCCCAAGAGCTCTGGCTGCCATTTTCCTAACCACTTCCTGCCACCTCCCCCACTTCCCAGTCATGCAGCACATCTTCATATTTTCAATGGTACAAGAAAGATGTAGGTCTCTTTGGCAGTGTTCCACACAGCTGGAGATGCTGAGCAGTCAATCACATGTTCTCATTTCCCCCGGTGGGAGAAAATTGTGGACCAAGGGAGTCTCTTTTGGTACTGAATTGTGCTGCTTTGGGGGAAGGGTGGATGTGGGTAAAACGGAACAGTTCCTAACTTTGTCAATGCATCAAATCTCAGATTTTTTTTTCCTCCAACTTCTGTGTGCTTGAACTTCTCCCCTGGACTCCCATACTTCCACAAAGGTACTGTCATCTGTGGTTGATTGTCAAGATCAGTGTTCTTTGGGAGGAAGATGGTAGAAAACATCTATTCCCCCATTTTCCGGGTGTCACTCCTCTATGTGCTCATGAATTTTTATGCTCACAAATTTATTGATTAAAATAACATTAAGATCTTCAACTCATGGAAAAAGATTAGTAAGAGAATGAAAAGGCAATCAACAGAATGGGGAAAGATATTTGCAATGTATATATTTGACAAAGGACTCTTACTCAGAATTCAAAATTAATATGAAAAAGGAATATAAAGCAACGGAAAAAGTGGGCAATAGACTGGCTCAAAGAGGTACTTCAAAAAAAAGATATTCAAATATCTAATAATACCATGAAAAGATGTTCAAAATCATTAACCAGGGAAATGCAAATTCAAATCCATATTAAGTTAACACGACACACCCAAAAAAAAGGCTAACAAAAAGATTGATAAAGAGACTGTTAATTACAAGTGTTGCTGAGGATGTAAATAAGAAACTCTCATTTACTGCCGTGTGTAAATTAGTATAACCATTTTGAAAAACTGACAGTATCACATAACACTGAATATAGTCATCGTCTCTAACACAGTAATTCCAAACAGAATGCATAAGCATTTATACTGAAGAGTATGTAAAGAATGTTTCTATCAGCAATACTCATAATAGCTCCAAACTGTAAATACTCAAATGTCCATGAAAGTGAAATGGATAAATTGTGGTATAACCATGCAGCAGAGTATCACGCAACATGAAAAGTAGCTGTGAGGATAAACGCATTGCGGCTGTATGCAAAAAACATTTACAAATCTTACAAAAGCATGTTAAACAACAACAAAAAAAAAAACCCCTAGAAACAAAGTAATACATACAGTATGATAGAATTTCTAGAAACTGCAAACCAGAGCAAATCTAAGATTTAGCGGCAGAACATAGTAGGAGGGCAGTGACCAAGAAGAGCCCAGATACAGAAGGATTTGGAGCTGTAAGTGATGACTCATTTCTTGATCTGGGTGATACACACTATTTTTTATTGACATTAATTGACATATAATGCTGTGTAAGTTTAAGGGTACTGGGTGATGTCTATATGGTTATGTTCAGCCTGTGCACACAAATGATTTGTGCCATTTTCAGTATTTGAGAAATAAAAATTCAATAAAACATTCAGAAAAACGAGGCCTGGGAATAAGTAAAATGTCTGATACAAATGAGTGAGCAGTATGATTGCAAACTGCAACAAAATCTGGTGGATTCTGATACACATGTTCTTGACCAGTGTTCTGCGTGCCTTTCTCTCTCACCTATATCCATTCTAGCCCATTTCCAATGCCCAGGCTTCCACTCACTTCCAAGTACCCTGTAGTCTAATGTGTTCTTCCGCTCTCTGCTCATGACCACCCACTGATAGCCTGATAGCATTAGCATTTTTTCTTTTCAGATTTCTTCTCTTTTTTGTATTATTTTCTCTTCCTTCCTTGTAACTGTTCCCTATTTTCTCTAAGATCTATTCCTTGGTCTCTATTCATTCCTTTGCTTTCTTTCTTTCTTTCTTTCTTTTTTTTTTTGAATATTGTATTTTTTTAATTCAAATTACTAAAGCAAATATTTTTGCTGCAACCAGCAGGCAACCGAGAGGTGTAACCATAGCATCCAAATAGATTCTCCTTCTCTCCGAATAAATCCTACTATTTCTCAAGCTAATCACGATTACCCCTGTGGTATGCAGGCTTTGACATCATTCTCCACACTAAGGTAAAAAGAAAAAACGCAGGGACACCTGGGTGGCTCAGTTGGTTAAACAACTGCCTTCAGCTCAGGTCATGATCTCAGGGTCCTGGGATCCAGCCCAGGCTCTGGCTCCCTGCTTAGCGGGGAGCCCGCTTCTACAGAGGGATACTCTGCCTCTCCCCTGCTCATGCTCACTCTTGAGCGCTCTCTCTCTCAAATAAGTAAATAAAATCTTGAAAAAAAGAAAAAGAAAAAAGCACATGGACACATGGACACATATGTTTCTCTTTTGTCTTCTAATACTGGGATCATAATATGACTTGTCTCTAGCATCCCTCTGATCAATACATATGGATTTTGATGAGGATGATGATAATCCCTCCTGCCCCCAACAAACAATGCTGCAAAAATATTCACATGTGTATTCTTGTGGATCATTCATTCCCAAAGTGGGATTGTTAGATCAAAGTATTTGTGTATCTAAATTGTATTAGATATTGTCAGATAACTTAGCAAAGAGATGTAGCAATTCTTTCCTCTACCAGTTATATGCGAGTCCCTCCCATTCCCCACACCTCACCAGGACTTATGAACCTTTTAAAATGTTTTCTAATATGATGGATGAAAAATGGCATCTCATTGTCACATTTAATTTCTCTGATTACTTATATGGTTGGATACTTCCATATATGATGCGACAATTCTGATATTATTTTCTGTAAGTTACCTATCCATTGTACTATCAGGTTATTTGCATTATTTTTTTCTGACTATCTAATAGACCTTTCTGCTTAATGTTGTAGACTTTCACTACTTGTGTGTTGATCTTCAGTTGTTTGTTTATGTTTAAAAATGAGATTAAAAGTCTTACTGGCATGTGTGGTGCTCTATTTCTCCCTAGTTGGATTTCTTTTGATTTGGAAACTCCCAACAATTTAAAAGGGGAAAGTGCCTTACTATAAGCCAATCAGTAGGTGTCATCTTTAAGCAACTCTTCAGCCCTATTTCTCACCCCATCTCCATAGTGCCAGTAGTCTCAGATTCTGGGGTCTCTGCTTGGTTCACCAGGCTAGGTCAGCCTCTCTACTCACATTTCAGACTGAGGGCCCCTCTGCTCTTCCCCATCAGACACTGTTCCTCCATCCACTTTCTTTCTCCAAGGACTGCTTTGAAATTTCTCACCTGCTGATAGTTTCCCATTCTATTATCTTCTTATGGCTTTTATAACCTATTAGATAACTTTCTAAATTAATCTCTTCCTGGGAGACTAGGAGGTCAATGATTTTAATACCACTATTTAATAAGACATTGTACCAGAAGCCTTGTGACTTTTTTTTCTCCATTTCCCCCCCCCCCCCGGTCTTTTAAATTGCACCCTTAATTAACTTATTTTCTTTCTTTTTATAAAATACAAAATTTTATTCTGATTAGAATATTAGCTTTCATGTGAAATGTTTCCATTTTTATAATTTCCATGATTTAGCATTTCAGTTTTCATTGCCTTTTTAATGGAGGATTTTGTTAGGTTGATGCACATGGGTTACCATTTTGTAAAATGGCAAAATACCAGCAATTTCATAGAATTCTATTTAGGTGGGATGTTTCCAAGCTGTTTTTTGTTTTGTTTTGTTTTTGTTTTATTATTTTGTCTGCTAATTTCTGGTTTATTGGATTTGGTTAGAGAATATGACTAACAAAATGTATGATTTTAGATACAACTAAGGCTTTAAAAATCATGTGCAAGTATATAAAAACTTTTTTAATCAATTATAAATATATATTCTTTCTTTGAGGGGAAGAAGTACTTTTTGTGTGTGCATGTACATGAACTATAGTTATTCAAATCCTTTTTATTGGTTTCTTAAAAGGGTGATATACACTTTTCTTAAAAAGGTGATATACTTAAAAGGGGCACCTGAGTGGCTCAGTCGGTTAAGCATCTGACTTTGGCTCAGGTTATGATCCTGGGGTCCTGGGATCAAGTCCTACATCTGGCTACTTGCTCAGCAGGGAGCCTGTTTCTCCCTCTGCCTGCTGCTCCCCCTGCTTGTGCCCTCTCTCTCTCTCTCTTTCTCTGACAAATAAATAAATAAAATTTTTAAAAAGGGGTGATACACTCCACATATTTCTGTTGAATGTTTTGGCCTATGGAGTATTTAAAATTTTCTTTTGAATATCTCTGAAGCAGGATGTGAATTCTCCATTCCCACCATAGTCTGTACGACTCCCTTTTGTCTTATTACTAACTTAATCTATATGATTATATTAAATACCAAGATCCCATAGGCATTTGAGCCTTCTTCCCTCTTCTATATCTTTTCTCTTGTGATTTTTACTTTTTTTTTTTGCATCTTTGTTGTCTTGTTAGATAGTTCTTCAATTTCTTTCTGATCATAAAGCAAACATCCTGTTTTTCTTTTTTCCTGTACTAAATTTTATAATTCAAATACCATGTTTATCTGGCTTAGAAAGCCCTTTTTATGTTCTAATTGCATCTCTTGAGGCTGCATTTTTTTTTTTTGCTTAAGCTCTTTTTTTCTTTTGATTTATTTTGCCTCAAATGGAACCACCTGTTCATATTATTCAATTTAGCCTCTTTCTCTGTTTTTATAGGGTCTTTTAAAAATGGATCTTTTTGCCCTCTTATGAGTTTAAGTTACCTCCACATCCTTGTGTGGCAGGATGTTGGGGTTTCTTACACATTGGCAAAACTACAATGCCTGGGAAACACCACAGTCCTTTCCCTGTAAGGCAGTACATACAGTCTGTATATAAAGTCAGCTGGCATTACTAAATCATATGATGAAGACTGCTTAGTGTTTTAGGCTTCTTCAAATATTCTTCAGGAGGAATATCTCTTTCCCAGAACTTGAAATGTTGTGTAGCCCACCAGGAGAGACCCTTTCCTGAGCCACTGACGCCAAGAGGGTTGTGAAGCCTTCAGGACCTGGCATAAGAGGTGAGAAGGTGCACTTCCCTCCTGCCCCAACTGACGTCAGAGAGGTGATGTAATTTTGTGGTCTTCACTCCAGGCTCTGCTCTCTCCACAAATATTGAAAGGCTTTCCTTTCACTTCTGAGAAGCTCAAGTCCTGGTAGAAAAGCGATTTCCTCCAGATTCGTCTAATAGGATGATTTTATTTGTTGAGATGACCAGCAAAGTGCTGGCAAAGAAAAGTGGTCAGGAATGTGAATTCAAATCATCACCCTTCCTGAAAAGCCACCCATTCTTTTTAAATTATGTTCACTGATTTTTTTCTAGTCCCATGAAGTTTAATGTTCTTTTTTTTTTAAATAATTTTTATTTTGTTATATTAGTCACCATACAGTACATCCCCAGTTTTTGATGCAATGTTCCATGATTCATTATTTGTGTATAACACCCAGTGTACCATGCAATATATGCCCTCCTTAATACCCATGAAGTTTAATATTCTCTAGGGTCTGCAGTCTTCTCGTCTTATACATTATCTCTGGACAACCACATTACTCCCCCATTCCATCACCACCTATAGTCTAAGGAATCCCCCACCTGTTTCTCTAGCTCTAATCTCGCTCCAGTCCCTAGTCACACATTTCTAACTGCCTTTGGGCCTCTTCTCATGAAGGTTCCATTAACACAGCAATTCAGTATGTTGAAGATTGAATGCATCATCCTTTCCCATATAGTTCTCTTTTTTCTGTATTCCATAAGAATTCATCAAATCATATCAACATTTTTCTAGCTTTTGACCAAGCTAGAAGTTAAAAATAATCTTAGGCTCCTCTCTAACTTTGATATTAAGTGAATACTCCAGTGTCAATTTCACACTTAGAATATTCTGAATGATCAATTCCCCCATTTTTATGACCACCATCCATTATGGACTCCCTTTATCTGTAATAGGCACTATTATAAGATGTTCCTAACAGGTATCTCCAGCTTTTCTGTTTTATAATCCATTCATCAACCTGCTTTTTTCTTTTTCCTAATTGTCATGTTCCCAGAATTTCCTTCAAAAACAGAATGGTATTCTCGTTGTTAAGCCTAAACTCTTCAATGGTTACATTTCCATAAAACAGAGCATTTCATCCTAGAAATCCATCCCTAACTACATTTAAAGCCTCATCTTCACTTACTACTCTAACACAGAGACACTTCCTGCTCTAGATTTGTCAAATTACTCACCCTTCTCTCAAATATACAATGTACTTTCACACCTTATGCCTGTGTGTCTGCATTCACTTACTCATAATGCTTTTCTACCCTGTTTTACCCATCTTCCAACTTGTTTTTAAGTAATCTCTACACTTAATGTGGGGCTTGATCTCATGACCCAGGGATCAAGAATTGCGTGCTCTACAAACTCAACCATCCAAGTGCCTTCCCATCTTCTAACTTCTTTAAAATTGAGCGCCAATATCACAGTTTCTTTAAAGTCTCTGATTTTGCTGAAAATTGCTCCTTCTTCTGGTATCTCACAGCATTTAAGACACCATATTTTGCACTAGAGTTACTTTAATGTGTTTATCTCCTTGGGTAAGTCATAAGTTCTAGCTCTAGATTTCACCTTTTATCACTAACTATAACAAATATTAAATAAATGTCTTGTTAAATGAGTCATGAACCACACTATTCCACTGTTGATACTATTTTTGATTACAAGGTCAGAAAAACAAATTAATTTAATGAAATAGGGAAATACTGACTAGCATAACCAAATGATGAAAAAGGAAGGCATCTTATTCCTTCTTTCCTCTCTGCTGTCCTCTGTGTGGTAATTTTTCTCAAGATGCCTATTCCTATGGGCTTAGAATCTTACTCCAATCATTACTACAATCACAACCTCATGTCAGAAAGTTAAGTTGTTTTTTCTTGAGCTTCAGTTAGAAAAAACAAGTGGAGAATTCCAAGTGATCTCATTTTAATATGTATGCAAGCCAGAGACTAGAGGGCAGGGGTTGTGATTGGGCTTTCGCAATAAAATTTCATGGACAGAATGTGAAACCAATAGTTCCTCCAAGTAGACTGCATTTCTACCATGAGAAAGAATTGGTGTCCTCCAATCATCGACTTACACATAAATATTATGTGTAAATATCAAATATTTGGTGGTCCAAAAAGTATTAGCTTGTTCCACCAACATTGGTTTTATATGTGGTTGAGTTTTCTGTAGCCTAAGGATTTTCCTCTTTTTAAATGGGAAAACATTTTATTTGAATTTTTTTTGTCCCCTGAATAGCATGACTAACTAATAGCATAGCTAATAGAACTTTCAGTTTTACTATTATTCATTGCTATCACACAGAGAGATAGATAGTTCATAAGCATCAACTTTTTCCCATCTCTTCTCAAAAGAACATTGCCAGGGACATTAAAAATAAGCCTCTGTGGAGGAATAACTGGTTCCTTAGTGTAACAGAATTTTAGAAGTATGTTAATTTCTGAGATTTCAGTTAAATAACTGAACAAAAAAAAATGAAGATTCCTGATTGAATGCACATGCATTATTGATTACACCTGCATCTATTTTTAATCAAATATTCTAAGAGAATCACATAGCACTTCAAATCTTGATTGACCATAATTTAATGCTTCTTCATGTAGCATCAAAAGTAACCTCAATTTTAAAATGTTGTACAAATTATATATTTGAAATTTTAAAGTGCTCATAGTCAACTAAATGTCATCTATTCTACTAAAGAAGATTGGAACAGAGAATTTGAAAAATTAACTTTTCTTGTACTTTGAAATTCATGTGCTTATTTTGGAAAGAGAGTTTCCTCCTCAATTTTATTGATTAAACAAAAATTAAATTTTACCTTGTATTGCCTGAGTGTGCAGACTCTGGGGAATCATGCATTTCACTTGCATTGACTAAGTGTCTAGGAAAAGAATTGTGTTTGACTTCACAGAGCAGAAAAACAACTCCAAGGGTTTAAAACTGTGTGTGTGTGTGTGTCTGTGTGTGTGTGTGTGTGTGTGTGCGTGCGCTTTCTAAGCAACAAGAAATCTGAATGATAAACAAATCAAGGCTGGCACCAAGGTGCTATCAGAGACCCAGTTTCCTACTCCCACTTTTAGCATGTAGCATTCATGTTTATGATTCCAAAATACTACATAACCTTCAGGAAGAAGAACGTAGTGATAAAGGGGTGATGTCTATCTCAAGAAAGTAAAACTTGCCAGAAATTCTCAAGAGATGGCTACTTACATGTTATCGGCCAGAATTATGTAACATATCCACCATTAGCTTCAAGGATTGTTTAGAAATATCATTTTTTAAAGGCTGGACCCATACAATCAGGGTTCTCTTAATTTAAAAAAAAAGGAGGCGTATGGAATGTGAATAATGACAGAAAACTTAGTGTCCAGCACATATGAATTATGATTGTGTTAATCACCAGACAAAGGGACTAAAGGAAAAACCTACAAACTTAACAGAGTTTTGAGCTTTATAATCATACTTCAAGAAGGGGCGCCTGGGTGGCTCAGTTGGTAAAGTGTCTGCCTTAGGCTCAGATCATGATCCCAGAGTCCTGGGATGGAGTCCAACATCAGGCTCCTTGCTCAGGGAGCCTGCTTCTCCCTCTGCCTGCTCTGCCTGCCACTCCTCCTGTTAATGCTCTCTCTCCCCACCCCAACAAATAAATAAATAAATATTTTTTAAAAATCATACTTCAAGGAATCCACAGAGCTGATTTCCTCTAATAGAGGCAAAACAATGATCAAACACAACTCAGCCAAAATTTTGTGTCAGAAGTAGCCAGACATGTATCTTCAAGAAACCCAAAGCGAAGGAGATGGTTTCTATATACTATGATTTATGTGGGCTGAATCTGTCTCCTTTGGAGCCGTTGTGAACCACAGAGAAGACTCTCCGGGGCACCTGGATGGCTCAGTCAGTTAAGTGTCTGCCTTTGGCTCAGGTCATGATCCTGGGGTCCTGGGATCGAGCTCCTCATCAGGCTGCCCGCTCAGCAGAGAGTCTGCTTCTCCCTTTGCCCCTCACCTGCTCGTGCGTGCAATCTCTCTCTCTCAAATAAATAAAACCAAAAAAAAAAAAAAAAAAAAAAAGGCCTCTCCTGCTTGGATGATGAAAAGCCTCTACTTCTTAGTCTGTTCTCTGAATTGTCAAAGTAACACTTTCTTCAGAAAACCATCAAACCTACCTTTCCTTGGAAATAAATCACAGCTCCTAGGACTTTTCACTGAGGGCATTATCATGGGTCGCTCACTTACACAGGCACACAGGGGCTCAGAGCGGCTGAAGAAGGCCTGGTCCTCTGAGGCAAGTGTGTGAGGGCTCCAGTCACTGCACTGAGTGAGTAGCAGGCCCGGAGAGCAGAAGGACAGAACTCTGCCTTCCTTTTTCGTACTTTTCTTTTTTTTTTTTTTTAAGATTTTATTTGAGGGAGAGAGAGAACATGAGAGAGCACAAGCAGGGGGAGAGGGAGAAGCAGACTCCCCACTGAGCAGGGAGCCCAACATGGGGCTCCATCTCAGGACCCCGGGATCTTGACCTGAGCCAAAGATGTATGCTTAACCGACTGAGCGACCCAGCACCCAGAACTCTGCCTTCTGAACAGCTTGCCTAGACTTCTTTTGTAGCAAACATCTGATTGCAAACAAGATGGGAATGAGAGGAGGAGCCAATGTCAGGTTTCTTAGAAACTTCGTATAAATTGGTCCCATGTCTTAAGCATAATTTCACTCTTGTAAATGCAGGGATCAAGAATGCTGAGGCTCAAGTCAAATCTTCACAAGTCAGTTGTCAAAGCAAGACAGAAAATTGAGGAATTGGATTCCTACATCCTGTTTTTCTTGTAGATGTATGGTAAGAATAAATGATGTGTTTGCCGCCCTTCTCTGAAAGTCTCAAAGGCAAATACCATAAGACTATGACTTACAAAATTATGTTTTACAGTTACCAGAAAAAGAAAAAAAAGGGATCCTGTTAGGGAATCTAGGAGGTACACTGGTATGGGTACCCGACACCAGACGAAAAATACGGCTGATTTAAAGACCCAGGTGCAATATACACTGACAACTGTTAATCATCGGTCTCTCACTTAGCCCACAAATTCATCTTGTATTAGGCCCTTATTTTAGATGTTAAAAATTTTATTTATCAAATAACCCTGTAAATTCTCTGGAAAATTAACATGTATATGATATAAGAGCCTTTATCACAACATTTTTATAATAATACAAATTTGGAAGCAAACTACATCCACATCCAATACAATGAAATTTATATACATATATATATTTAAAATAATGCTGTAATTATGTATTTATTGATGTTGAAAATGTTTTTGCAAAAGTATATGTACGTGTATGTCGACACCACATAAAATATGAAATGATATGAATTAAAGCGTAAATAATATTATTTCTTGATGAGTATTATGGACAATTTTCACTTGTCTCTTTAAACTGCTATATATTTTTTAATCTAAAAATGAATATATTTATAAAAGGGAAATAGGAAACATAATCATCAAGAAAATATATAAAGAGAGCCACGCCTTGAGAAACTTTCTTGGAACAAATGAACCCCATAAAGAAAAAGTGATTCATTTCAAGAGAAAGAAAACACTCTAATCTCTTATCTAAAGATATCTACAAATAAAAATAAATGGGGAAGAAATTTCACTCTAAATGATATTTTTATATTCAATAATAATATAAATAATAATTTTATATTCAATTATTTTCATATTAAATATTAACTTTATCTCATAAACATCCACAGGAAGACCAGTTTTATCATTCTATGTCAACTGGAAATATTTAGATTTTAGTTATAAAAGGGAAATTTTTTTTAAAAAAAGAACTCTAAGCTTAAAGATAAGTAGACAAGCTTGATTAAACAGTGAGAATAAAAAAGCTGCCCACTTCTGTCTTATGGCTAAAATAGACCCACTGTTTAAATAAAAACAAAACAAAACAAAACAACTTTTTCCAACAAGGACTGCTAATCAAAGAGGTAGAGACATTTTTTTTCCAGTAATTCTCCACACCTCCACTTTGGGATTCCCCAATCCTAGGTGTGTTCTAACTTGCAAGGATCCATTGTGCTGATGACTTATTTTTTAAACTCCTTTTCCTAGAATCCATCAAAGTTTATTTATCCTACTGTATTAGTTTCCCAGGACTACCATTAAAAAGTGCTATAAAATGGATGACTTAAAACAACAGAAAATTTATTCTCTTACAGTTCTGCAGGTTAGAATTCTCGAATCAAAGTCGCAGCAGGGCCTTGGCCATGCTCCCTCTGAAGCTACTAGGGGAGAACCCTACCTTGCCTCTTCTAGCATCAGGTAGCCCCAGGTGTTCCTTGGTGTGTGTCCCCAATCTCTGCTTCTGTCTTCATATAACCATCTTCCTTCCATGATTACTGTATCTGTCTCTTCTTCCTATAAGGACAACAATCATATTGGATGACTGACCATCCTAATGACCTCATCTTAAGTTAATTATAGCTGCAAAGGCTACTTTCAGATGAGGTCACACTCATAGGTACTTGGGGTAGGATTTCAACATATCTTGGTGGGGGACACAATTTAATCCATAACACCTACCTTTCATCCTCTCATGTTTGTTCAGAGGAGATGTGAATGGCAACATAAAGAGATGAGTTCATCTGTGCTACCGTGTTAGCTAATACGGACTGTGAGGCCTACACTGTTATGTCCCCTGGGCTGATAGAAACCTTAGAAATGGCAGTCCTCAGATTTTCCCCTCAAGACACCCAAGGGCGAAGGGGAGTGAATGCCAACCCCAGCTGCCTAGGGACATAATACAGAGCAGCTTGCCAAAGACCCAACCTTTCTTGGAAGCCTCATGAATTATTGTTAATAATATCGGTTTCATATCTGCTTCATACTGTATGCTTATTTCAATAGAAAAATATTTTAAGTTACAAACAAAACATTTGTAAATGTCTTAGTAGACAATGAGAATGATGCTATTACAATAAAAGACCATGGGTTAGTGAGAAAAATCCTCTTGATGGGAGTACAGTGCATGAGACTCATGGATTTGAATTTGGCTCCATCTTTTTCCACTCGTCTGGACAAGTTACTTCTCATTGTCTCCCTATCTGTAAAATGAGAGTAATACCTGTCCATGGCATTGTAGGAGAATTAACTGAAGCCATATATGTGAAGTATTTGTCGCATCTCCTGATAGCTACATCATACTCCAACATGGCAGCAATAATTATTAACATTATTAGAGTCATAATGAATTGAAAAGAGCTAACGCTGTTTATCAGATTCAGCACCCTGGATATTTCTTTGGTGTCACAATATTACAAGAGCCCAGACTCCTACCAATATGTGAGTATCAATGATAGCTTTGTTACTTTATCACATAGGACTCTCTCACAAGGGATTTCCTTGCTGAGACAGGGATTATTTCATGCCTTTCGCAGTCTGAAAGATTCTCCAAGGCTCATTTAACATTGTAGCAAAATTCTTGCCAAAGGATTAATAGTGAAAAAAGTTAATTGATTATGTAATTATTTACTCTCAGGATTCGTATTTTTAACAAATTCTCAACCAAATGTTCATGACCAATTCATGTTATACCACTGTCCAAAAATCTGTCTTCTTTTCTCATAATGTTACATTCTTTTTACTTTTTAAGTCTCTTTATTTCCTTGAGCATTTTAAATACTTAATGAGCCTATGTCCCTTATTTCCTGGTGTTCAAATTCTCCTGTTGGTTACCCCTTACAGCTCTCCTTTAGAAAGCTTTGTGTCTTGAATCTTTTGGAATCTTTGTGAGTTCATCATGCTTTCCGTAGGAATCCCATAGGATGTATACTGTGGAAAGTGTCCCCTTTCAGCTGTTTAGGGCAGGGTCCCTATGGATTTATTGATTCTAGACATTCTTGTATTAATTTCTTGGCTTGGGGATGCCCACATCACATGAGTAGTGTGAAATTGGATCTCATGCCCACATACAGTATAGGCCTGAAAGCCCCATTGCTTGTGAGCTACATTTCTTTCCAGTGAGAATCCCGGTAGTCTGCAATTTTTTTTTTCTTTCCAGCTTCTTTGGTTTCCTATCACCAGGTTATACCACTCCCATACAGATTTCCAAGACCTTAAGCATGGAAGCCCTTTCAATCTGCTGTGTCTACTGTGTAGATAACGGCTCTCTTCTATGTAGCATTTGACTATTCTTTCTCCCGTCTTCGGAAGATGAACTCTCTTGAGGCTGATCTTAGCAGTCTGACTTCTTCTGAGGTACATATTATAAAATTAAAAGAATAAGTAAATATTAAGCTGACAGATTTGAATCGCTTCTTGGCCTTTTGATGAACATCAAGGGAGGCTGACAGATTTGAGTGCTCCATGCCCCACTGCTTTTATATCTAGGGGGTACATTTACCCCAGTGTGACAAGTGTAGGTTTAATAAGCAATGTGAATGTGGATATTCCAGCCATTATGATACCCTGGTAAGGAAGATACTTCTATACAGAAAAGGAAAATTGATACTTTCTTGTGAATAAGAATTGGAGACGTTAGGGGCGCCTGGGTGGCACAGCAGTTGAGCGTCTGCCTTCAGCTCAGGGCATGATTCCGGCGTTATGGGATCGAGCCCCACCTCAGGCTCCTCCGCTGTGAGCCTGCCTCTTCCTCTCCCACTCCCCCTGCTTGTGTTCCCTCTCTCGCTGGCTGTCTCTATCTCTGTCAAATAAATAAATAAAATCTTAAAAAAAAAATAAAAAGAATTGGAGACGTTAGCTTCTTGACAATAGCAGAATAACATTCTGTATCTACAGAGGCTAATTATTTGGCTTACAGCAGGAAGAACTAATCCGCTCTCCTAGATTCAGGTGAACATAAGAGAAGAGAAAGCACAGTTCTGGCAAACTGATGTTGGCAACTTGCTCCCATTGATGGTATTTGAGATTCATTCATAGTTAAGAATATTATGTTCTAGAACTCCTTTCTGCCTTCACAAAGAACGTATTAACTGCTAATTTTTCAGTGATGCTTCTTTTCCTGTGTCAGGTCGTTCTGTCAGTCTTGTACTTAGCTACATACATATTCAAGCATGTACACATATTTTCTCCTTTAGAACATTTCAGGATTGATTTCTTAACAAGTAATCATTATGGTAGAGACTTTAAATATAATGAATACATTTACTGGCATCATTATTTTCATATTACAAGTTTGATTTAAAAATCAAGGATATATTGTATCTTTGTTTTGTTTGCAGTGAAACATAAGTACAAAATAATATGAAATACATGAAGACATAAATAATGACATAATTATCACTTGGATATTCACCATTTATTTTAGGGGAAAAAAAGCTTTTTAATTAACTTATATCCCTTTTGTGTCATTTCCTGATTCCATCCTGTTCTGTTCTCTTTCAAAAGGAATCATGAAATTTTGTGTTTATTATGTCCTTATTGTTCTTTATGTTTTAATTGCATTTGTACTTAATCCTACTTACTTGTACAATATACTGTGTAATATGTGTATTGTATTATACAAATACACATAAATATCTGTAATATGCTGTTTAGTTTGTAATATTCTTCTGCAACTGCTTCTTTACTCTGTATTATGCTTTTCACCTATACTTTGGCATGTGGTTATAATTTATTCATTTTCAATAGAATATTCCATGGTCTTTTTTTTTAAACTTTTTTGGACATTTGTTGTGTTTCTTGATTTTACAAAAAGCACTTCAATGTATGCTATTTTGTGTACATGTGCCCAGTGCACATGTGAAAGAATTTCTCTATGATAGCTATTTCAAGAGGCATGCCATTATTAGATCATAGAATGTGCTACAAAATATTGGTTGACTCCATCCTGAGGTTAGGTAGGGAAGTATAGGTTGGCTGGTGCCCCTGGGCAGTTGTTTCAAACACTAGCTGCCACCTCTCATTCTCCTTAGGGGATGGCCAGAATAAAATGGAACCTGATACATGACTGTATTTTCCTTCGGTTATGAGCACACACTAAATAATGTCCTAATTATAATGTCCTCAGATGCTCTGTGCCTCGTCACAAAGTGCTCTATCACCTGAACATCTACTTTAAGCACTGACTGCCAGGGGAGCCATTGTCCATCCTGGATGAGGGTCCTCACAGCTGCTTGGAGCTCTGGTTCCAGGTGGCCAAGAAGCACAGCAGCCAGCTTAGGAGAGATTGGATAAGAGTAGGGGGTTCTGGGGTGCCTGGGTGGTACAGTCATTAAGCGTCTGCCTTCAGTTCAGGGTGTGATCCCAGCGTTCTGGGATCGAGCCCCACAACAGGCTTCTCCGCTAGGAGCCTGCTTCTTCCTCTCCCACTCCCCCTGCTTCTGTTCCCTCTCTTGCTGGCTGTCTGTCAAATAAATAAACAAAAATCTTAAAAAAAAAAAAAAGTAGGGGGTTCTGGGGGAATCAATCTAGGTGGTGTGCTGAAATCAATGTCTTCAAATATCAGGTAGTTTTGTTTATTTATGGCTGATGTGCCCTTTTACTAGCATGGAGGCTTGTTACAAGTGGCTTTTTGAATATTAGGGCTTCTGCATTATTTTGAAATACCTGATGTTATCAGTAAGAGTTCTCTAGAAAGATAAAACCAATACTATGCCCAGACATACTTCATACCGATATTGTATATTCGGTTCCAGAACACCACAATAAAGTGAATACTGCAATAAAGTGAGTCAAATGAATTTTGTGTTTCCTGGTACACATAAACGTTGTTTATACTATACTATAGTCTATTAAGTGTTCAATAGACTTATGCCTAAAAGACAATGTACATACTTTAATTAAAAAATACTTTGTTAAAAAATGCTATCATATGATCACCTAACAAATAGAATAATGAGAAAGTTTGAAATATGGCAAGAATTACCAAAGTGTGACACAGAGACTCCAAGTGAGAAAATGTTGTTAGAAAAATGACACCAATAGACTTGCTTGATTTGGGAAGCCACAAAACTTCATTTTATTAAAAAAAAAAAAAAAAGCAGAATCTGTGAAGCACAGTACAGTGTGGTAAAATGAGGTATGCCTGTATATATATGTAATGAGATTTATTATAAGGAATTAGCTAATGCAATCATGGAGGCAAGATACGCAGTTGGCAAGTTGGCTTCTAGGTCGAAGAGCCAATGGTAGCCAATGGTATAGATTCAGTCCAAGTCTATACCAAGTACAAAATACTTGGTTGTCAGTCCAAAGTCCTGACAACCAGAAGAACGATGATATAAGTTCCAGTTCAATGGCTGACACACTCAAAACCCAAGAAGAGGCAATGTCTCAGCCTGAGTCCCAAGGGCAGAAAAATACTGATATTCCAGCTCAATCGGGCAGAAGGAATTCTCTTACTTGGGGAAGGGTCAGCCTTTTTGTTCTCGCCAGGCCTTCAACTGACTGGATGGGGGCCACCCACATTAGGGAAGGTTTGTTGTCGAGGTAGAGAAATTCAGGTGATTCTTGTAGAATGATAATATATTCAAAAAACTTGTACTCTCCCATAATATGTTAAAAATTATCTGTAGATTCTTTGGAGTATTTTACATAAAAATCATATCATCCAAAATAATGAGAGTTATGGTTCTTCCATTCCAAACTGTATCTGTTTTGTTCCAATTACTGCTTTTATAGTGATGGTCAGAGCTCTGATTTCATTTTGTGTTTTCTGCTTATTCTCTTTCATGATGTCGTTTCCTGGTGTGTGTGTGTGTGTGTGTGTGTGTGTGTGTGTGTGTGTGATTTGTGATGATGAAATCATATTTTTGACATTATTATACAAAACACTTTGAGGCCTATATGAAGGAAATTTACTTTGAGGAGGCGGCTGTATTTTTTTTTCTACCAGGCACCTTGGTTTACTTTAAATTTTTAATTTGAAATATATTCAATACACAAAGCTAAGGTGATTTTGGACTAAAAGTCTTCTTGAGAATCATCTAATAAATATTCTAAGTTTTTGTACTTTTTCTACTCAGCAGCAGAGTTTGAGACAGACAACTGTTCTTACAGTCTTCCAGAACTGGCGGTTTACTTCTAGTTTGTTCTAACTCAGAGGAAATAGCCCTGTTCCACAGAGGAATCCCACCTTTGTGTGAAGTTTTTTTATTAAACCTGCCATCCTGGGGACCCTGGACATTGATTCCTGTCCCTCAAGCCCCTGGGGCCAATGCTGTCTTCATGCAAACACCAATAGCAGTGCTCAGCTTCCCATCCTGGGTGTCTATTTTTAGTCTTAGGTTTGAGTATTTCTTACTAAGTTTCCAGCTTATTGATGTACTGGAGATATTTTAAAATATTATATCCAGCATTTTTTAGATTTTTTAGTTTTGGGGGGCATTAAGAGATTAGTTAGGGTACCCATACAACCAGAAACAGAATGACGAAGATTTTTCTCGGTGCTGTTGCTATTTGCTGCTTATCACATTTACTTCAGCTTTCAAATAGCTACCCTGATCTAGGAGAATTTTTATTAGTTCAAGCACATCAATTGGCAGCAGTGGCTGCTCTTTTCAGAACAAGGAGTTAAAGAAGCTGTGGGGCAGGCAGAATTCTGAGATGGCCCCATGATTTGCACCCCTTAGTGTCCATGCTCTGTATCACCCCCTCTCCCCGAGTGAGGACAAGACTATGAATGTGATAGACTTCATCCTCTTGACAAGGTCACACTATATGACAAAGGTGAAGAGATTTTGCCAATGTAATTAAGGTCCCAAATCAGTTGACTTTGACTTAGTTCAAAGGAATATTATTTTGGGTGAGCTTGACCTAATCATGTGACCCCTTAAAAGGGTGTGGCCCCTTCCTGAGAGAAGTAGTTCACAGCATGAGACACACTGCCCTGCTTATCTTGAAGGAGCAGACTGCCATGTTGTGGAGGGATCCATGTGGCAAGGACCTGATCGCAGTCTCTGGATTATGTTGAGCATAATCCCTGACAGCCAGCCAGTGAGAGCAGGATCTCAGTTGTAAAACCACAGGAAATGAATTCTGCCCAAACCTGAGAAGGCTTGGAAGAGGATCTTTCCCTAGTCAAGTCTCCAAAATGGGGAGGAAGCCATCCGACACTTTGATTTAGTCTTAGGAGACAATAAGCAGAGGGCCAGCTAAAATCCTAGACTCCGAATGCATGGGAACACTGATGTAATACAGTCGTATTATAAGCTGCTAAGTGTGTGGCGATTTGTTAAACAGCATTAGAGACTAACACAGAAGCAATCAGACCTAAACCATCAGCACCCACTGCGTGCTCCTTTGCCTTCCTATGTCTCACATCCCATTTCCTTCTTTCCAGAGGACTCTCTCACAACTATTCCTTGGTGCTAAAAATAAAATAATAGAACAAAATCTTTCCAGCTTCTCTTTTTCATCTGGAGAATAGGGTTGATTTCAGGGGAGAAACCGTGTTCCCCTTTGTTAATTTAGACCAAGTCTTCAAATTAGCACAACAGCTGAAAGAATGCTTATTGTGTGTTATTTGCAAGGCATTGTTAACATTTCAAAATATGGAACAAATGCTATGTAGAAAACAAGAATCATATTTTTAAAAGGAAAATATGATAAAAACAAAGAAGAAATTTAAAGCCTATAAAAAACTAATTAAGATAAAATTATAATAATGTTGGTTTATGTCATCACTTTATTGTAGGGAATATGATGGGTGCCTAGGGCACACCCTGGTGACTCATTCAGTACAATAAAGAAGCACCCAGTTTCTTCCTCATTATTTTAAAATGCAATTCAGAGAGCCTTAAAACCCACAAAGTGGTATAATTTTGTTTTCAAACTCACAGTTGACAGGAAAATGTGCATGCAAATTACAATAGTTGTACTTTGACATAGAGAATTATTTTTGACCATTACGAGCCATCAACATGTGCTTTCAAAAATAAGATCTTTACATTGGAAGTCTTGTAAAAGCGCACTGCCCCAAGACCTACCCTTACCTGTTGCACTTCATCAGAGGGATCTGAGGAACTGGTTGATAGTTAAGTGGTTTCATTTCAGCTAAAAGCCAGACTCCAGCCAGACAGATGAAGGTGGCTTCACATCTGACCAGATGAAGCAACAAAATCATGTCTTAAGCCACTTGATCATTTGTTAGCTCTCAAAAATTTAGTAATTCTAAATGTCAGTCCATTACTCCAGGGAGAGGCATGTACTAGAACCATCCCAGGATGAGTCCTCATGCAGAAGCATTTGTTTCTTACTATCCCATAGACTTATACATGTCATAAAGGGCCTGTGGGTCCAGGGCTAAGCTGAGACAAGAAAAATGACTCTGACAGTCTTAGCAGAAATACAAATTATAGCCCGGGGCACCCGTGCTGACATGAGGAAAAAGCTGACCACTCATTCTTTCTCTTGCAAGAACAGGCAAGGCTCTGCAGTGCCTCTACTCATTAAACTGCTATGTTTTTCTATCAAGAAGAAACAAAACAAAACAAAAACAAGTAAAAATAAATCAGTCTTCATTGATAAACCAGCTATGATAGAATGAAGAAGATTCCAATCAATGCTACCAAAAGTTGGTATGTTTCAATGTCACCCTGTCATGTCTGAGCATGACAGAATAAAAAAGAAGTTAGAAGCAGCCTGCTCTCGCCCCACCCCACACCTGCCCAGACATTCCTGTTCTCATCTAGCATGCTGTCTGCTCTACTCTGGCATCAATGCTCTATGCCTAGTAGATTCTGACTGCTTGCTTGCAGTCCAGGGCAATCCCATGGCGTCCCTTAAGTACAGCAATTAACACACAAGAGACAGTTCTGATTGCTGTAGAAGTAATGAAACAATGAGAGAGAAGCTTTTCCTCAAGGCTCTTCCTGTCAGCAGATGCACATGACTTTTCTGATAAAGAGTTGTGGACCCCACTCCTACTCATTGTTGACCAGTTCTACCCTAATCCAACCTCTTTAATGGTTTCATCTTCTTGACCTTGAGCCACCAACTAGATTCCTGCTTTCTGTCCCACCACCTCTTATTTATACTTTGCATCTCCAGTATTTGATCTTTGTTACCCAGCCAACTTGTCTGCTGCTCTTATTCCAGGTTTCCAGTACAAGCGTACACTTCCAGGTCTGGTGCTACAGAATGCGGCACTTGGCCAGCATCGGAGACGTTCTACTCTTTTTTTTTTTTTTCTCCTTAAAGGAAAAAATTAAGAGATTCATCCCTCTAAACATCTCCCTAAAGATTTCCCTAGAGACACTGTCCTGTTAGTAGACACTGATCGCAGTCTACAGCATACCTTCTACATCTAGAGAAGCTGATTAGACAGGGTGGGGCTGAATGCAGAGGAGAATGGGAGCTTTGGTTTGGACAGAATCCCAATGCTGCCACTTCCTAGTTGGATCCTGCTGGGCAAATGACTTCATATTGTGGAAGCTCAGTTTTCTTATTTAGAAAAGGAGGAAAATATTCTTATCTTGCAGAATCATTGAGAGTACAGAACAGGATTATGCATAACAGCTCCTTTTTAAATTGCAGCCGAACGGTATAGAACAAGGAAGGAAATGAAGCACAGCTAAAACCTCCATGCTGGTTTTCCTATATGCCTGAAAAAAAAAAAAAAAAAAGGCTCTAGGAGCAAGAAAACACTGACAAACAGGTCCAATCAAATCTTGCAAGTGCAAATTGTGTCTGTCTTTTAGCAGGATGGAACAGTAGAGAAGCTGTATGGGGAATCTGATAACAGCCCAGAAATGTTTCTGAGCAGATAATAGGTATCTTAAACACATGTGCATTTCATAGTTCCTAGGATATTCATATCTGTAGTTCATATCCCCATCATGGGATAATTCCTAAGATCAGCATTCAGAACCTACCTACTCTTACTTTACCAATAATTTCATCAAGCTTCACTTCCTAATTTCCCAGTCCACAGCAAATCAGAGGTAACAAATTAAGTGGGGAGAAAAAGTCTGGATGGAAAGAAAGGAACTGACAATTTTATTATCCAACGATTCATTCCTTGAGGGTTCAGTATGGGAAATATTTTATATGGGATTTAGTGCTGAAAAACTAATCATTAGGTTTGCATTTTACAAATTTCACCATGCTATCTACATATAATATGGCATGATTATCATTAGATCTTGGAATTCTGAATATTAAACCCCACCCAAAGAATGAAGACAACAAGCTTTTTAAACAAGAAAAGGACTAATATAAATGATGTGGCATTTTGTTTTTATCCTGAACAAAAAATGTACCTTTCTGAGCGCCTATCTGAGCCAAATGGAACAATATGTTAAGTAAGGTCACCTTTTCAATGACTCTCAGGACTTTTCTCCAACAGCTTTATTTTCCTGCAAATGTTTGTTAGAAAATCTGTTTTAAGGTCCTTTTATAAACAAGACAATTTAAAATATCCACTTAGGATGGATAAGAGTAAATTGCTACTAAACAGAATATCAATTTTCATATTTATATAACGTGATAATATGCCAGGGAGTATTTAAAACATGGAAATTAGCCACATTTCTCAGTTTGGATAGCCTCACATGACCAAGGAGTGATAATTCTCTGCACTGAGGTTAGAATTTCTTTTTAAACTTTTCCATGTCATATTAAGCCTTTCCAACAAAGATCCTTGTGTGTGTGTGTATGTGTGTGTGTGTGTGTGTGTGTGTGTGTGTGTGTTTAAAGGTAGTGCTCACATGGCCGGATGGGGAGCTGATGGGGCAGGTGGCGGGTGAGGAGGGGTGGGGGAGAGAAACTTAAGTAGGCTCCATGCACAGTGCAGAGCCTGATGCAGGGCTCAAAAAAGGGGTTCGTTCTCACTACCGTGAGATCATGACCTGAGCCAAATCAAGAGTGGGACACTTTGACTGAGCCACCCAGGCACTCCTAACCAAGATCCTTTCTAATTCCAAGTACTACCAGCTAGAGTTCTTAGTGTTTTGTCTTGGAACTGGACTTGGTCTCATTCCACTTGTTGAACATATTATATTGAGCTTGGATGCCTGCCTTTTCCCACTCCTGACAGGCATTCCTGTCTGGGCAGTCAGGCCTACACCATTTATAATAATATAATTATGCAAATTTAGAAAGAAGAGCAGCATCTAAAAAATGACCAACAGTCATTTGGGAGTGATTATTGATTAGAAAATAAGTATTGGAGTGTTCATGTACCATAAAGCCAATTTAGAAATCATCACTGATTATAAATCATTGATTATAAATCCAATATAAAGAATTAGATAGATTTTAATTAAATGGAACTTAGAAATTAATGTGACTCCATGACTGAAAGATGCTTGGGGGGGGGTTCAGCCATTAAAAATTAAAATGAGCTGTGTGACATAGTCTTATGCATTACACGGCAAAAGACTACAGAGTCCATCAGCATAAAATCATAGTGCATGTGTGACAAAGACTTTATAATCATCAGTTAAAATAAAACTTGATATCCTCAATGAATAAAATATGAACATCTCAATAGGAAACTTTTCAAATAGGATAGAGTGACAAAGAGTAAGCCAATGTACACGAAAGCAGGTAGTGCAGTGTCTGTAAAATGTGGAAACATATTGTCATAAAAGATAACAAAAATTTTAGCACATGTTTGTATAAATGTTATACATTTATGAATGTACAAATTATAAGAGAATAATTTACTACTTATATAAATGTATTTATATTTATGTATATAAAACTATAATTTACAGATACCACATAAATACATATACTAAAATTGTAATATTATACATGTGTATATTTACCTTGGCATATGTATTAGTTTCCCAGAGCATACAAAGTAGCACAAGTTAGGTGGCATAAAACAATAGAAATTTATTCTCTCACAGTTCTGGAGACTAGAAATTCAAAATCAAGGTATGGTGGGGCCCTGCTCTGATGGCTCTAAGGGAAAATATGTTCTATGTCTTTCTCTTAGCTTCTGGTGTTGCTAGCAATCTTTGGCATTCCTAGGTTTGTAAAAGCAGTACTCGATCTCTGCCTCCTCCATCCATACATCACTTTCTCCCTGAGTGTCTGTGTCTTCAGGCGGCCTTCTCTTCTCTCCGTGTGTCTGCTTCTGTCTCCTCTTTAAGGACTCCAGCAACTGGATTAAGGGCCCACCCTACTTCTGGATGACCTTGTCTTAACTTAGATCTTGATTGTATATGCAAAGACCTTATGTACAGTAAGGTCACATTCACAGGTACCAGGTGTTAGAACTTCAGTGTATCTTCTTGGAGGGTACAATTCAACCTGCAACAGTTTGTGTGTATATATGTGTGTGTGTGTGTGTATGCGCATACATACACACACACACACACTTGTATATACTAAAATTTTTATATATAAATAACAGATTTTGGTACATAATACATAGCATAAACATGCTATACAACAATAAATATATATTATATAAATATAATCCTGCTTTATAATCTTCATATGTCACAATCTACACTGATAAAATATTTGAAAGCACATTCAAAATTAACATAAAGTGTTGTGGGTCACTAAAATATGGCAAGGTCATTTTAAAAAGTTTGGCTTTGGGACACCTGAGTGGCTCAGTTGGTTAAGTGTGTGCCTTCAGCCCAAGTCATGATCCCAGGGTTCTAGGATGGAGTCCTGCATCAGGCTCCCTGCTCAGCAGGGAGTCTGCTTCTCGCTCTGCCTGCCTCTCCCCCTGCTCGTGCTCTCTCTCTTTCTCTCTCGCTCTCTGGCAAATAAATAAATAAAATTTAAAAAATAAATAAAATAAAAAGTTTGGCTTTTATGTGACCTTTCCCTTTATGGAGTGGCCCTTCTTCCACAATCCTCTGTACTAACACACGCCCGCAGGCTTTGTTTCCATGAATGTCTCACTCCATCCACGCTGCTTGCAAACACAAACACAGCGTCTCCAGATTACCAAAGTAAAAGTCTTCCTTTAGCCTCAGATCCTCTATTTCTAAAATCCTGTCTCTTCATTTCTTAACATCTCACACACATGGGAAATTAGCTAATTCTTGATGTATTTTATTCCTGGACCTCTATTTGTAAGTTAAGAATGATGTCTGCCTGGATGGTCTCATGTGGCAGCTTTCTGTCCCTCGTCCTGTGGACCCCTGCCCAATCTGGCCCAACCGACCCGTTTGCTACAAATGTGATCTTTCTTCAGTCAGTAATAAATGCATATATAGACTACTGTGAAAGCAATGAAAATGGAGAAAACATTTTTTTAGTCATAAATTTCTATTTAAAGGAAAAATTCATTGACAATTTCTTGCAAGTGAAATGTTGCCTTAACAGTCATGCTGTTGCAATGACTGTATTCTACCTGCTCTTAAAATGTTTAACAACACCTTTCCAGGAATATATGTAAAATGTGTGTATATAATTTTATATCCTTTTATTCATTCCTGCATTTCACAATGATTTACTTATTTTGAACCCTAAGAGTGTTTGAAGTATATTTTATGGCAAAAGTAAACAAACAATAAATAAAATGCATGAATAAAAGAAACATTGCTTAAAGGCGTAGGTGTAGGAACTTGTTTCTAAATTTATGTCTGAAAAAGTATATCTTCTGATTCAGACATATTTTATTTTTCTCATAATTTTCTACCTTTTTTGGAATATTTTTGCTATAATATGGGACTTATGGTAGGGTTGTAATTATGCAAGCAATAATGTTTTTGTCTTCACAATCCTCAGGAGACTCTGTTAAATGGATTCTGACTTCTACTTACTAAATAAGGAGGATACAACTACTGATGCAGTGATCAGGAGTAAACGTTATTGGTAACTTCATTTATTGGCCTCATATTGGATACATTTTAAGCCAAACATTTTTTCTATATCTCATATAGGAAAACAAAAACTGCTTGGTATAATAACAAATGAAAAATCTGGAAAAAAAAAAAAAGAAGCATAACTAGGAAGTTTGGCTCTAAACACTATTAAAAATGCTTAAAAAGTATTGGAATTAAAACAATGAGGGTCAGAATAGAAAGTACAAAAAAGAAGCCTAATGCATAAATTTTAAGCAAAAGTCCACATTTTGACATTCAATGGAGAAATACTGAATACTTTATAAAGATGTTGAGAAAATTTGATAGCCAAACGGGAAAAAAATAGAACGAACTAGCTTACCAACCTATACACAAATAAATTCCAACAGGTCAATGATATGTTTTGACCTTTTAATCTTTTTCTGTAAATTACATAAAGGACAAATTGTGGTAAACAGTTTAATGGACCTCAATAAATGCAGAGTCATGTAATCCCAGATAAGCCTACCACCACAATCAAGAATCCTGTCCCCTTCAAAGATTCCCTTGGGTTGCCCTTTGTAGTCATTCTCTCAGCTTTTAACCCAGAGAAACCAGTCATCTGTTCTTTATCATGGTACCTTTTCCAGAATGTCATATAAATAGAATCATACATTATGCTGACTTGTGAGTGTGGATTCTTTGAACAGAACATGGTGGAGATTCATTGCATTTATAAACAATTCACTCTTTTTATTACTGAGTACTATTCCACTGTATGATTATAGCTTAGCTGTTTATCACTTCCGGAACTGAAGAACACTGTGTTGTTTGCAGGCTTTCTTTTATGGCATTAAAAAAAGTTTCATATGATTCCACTCATATGTGGAATTTAAGAAAAAAAACAGATGAACATGTGGGAGGGGTGGAAAGAGAGAGGCAAACCATAAGACTCTTAACCGTAGAGAGCAAACTGATGGTTACTGGAGGGGTGGGGGGGGGGGGTGAAATAGGTGATGGGGATTAAGGAATGCACTTGCTGTGATGAGTACTGGATGTTACATATGTGACGAATCACTAAATTCTATACCTGAAACTAATATTACACTATATGTTAACTGAAATTTTATTTATTTATTTATTTATTTATTTTTTAAAGATTTTATTTATTTGACAGAGATAGAGACAGCCGGCGAGAGAGGGAACACAAGCAGGGGGAGTGGGAGAGGAAGAAGCAGGCTCATAGTGGAGGAGCCTGATGTGGGGCTCGATCCCACAACGCCGGGATCACGCCCTGAGCCGAAGGCAGACGCTTAACCGCTGTGCCACCCAGGCGCCCCTAACTAACTGAAATTTTAAATAAAAACTTGAGAAGTTTTATTTCATTCTACTCTTACTTTTCTAATACGGCTTTCTCTACTCTCTTAAACTTTTTCAGATCCAAAACGAGTTCCCAATATTTAAGATAGAGCCACATGAGTTTCCCATTTTTGGTGTTTGTTGGGATTCCAGACATCACAATATGGATAATGCTTAACTATGTTGGTCAAGCCTGCTGTCTTCTCTAGGTCAGCAACACCAGGGTCAATAAGCTCTTCGTTATTTCCAGTCGCTTATTCATTTTACTTACTTGAAACTTCATTCCTCTTGCTTAGTGAATCCCTAATTCCTCTTCTCCTTAGCTGTTAGAAAACATTAGTCTACTCTGATTTTATCAATTTGACTATTTTAGATACCTCATATAAGTGGAATCATGCAGTATTTGTCTTTGTGTGATTGGCTTATTACACTTAACATAATGTCCTCAAGGTTCATCCACGTTGCCACATATAACAGAATATTCTTTTTAAAGGCTAAATAGTATTCCATTGTGTGTATATACTACATTTTCTTTATCCGTTTATATGTTGATGGAAATTTAAGTTGCTTCCTCATCTTGGTTATCATAAGGCTGAAATGAGCATGGGCGTGCTTATACCTCTTTGAGATCTCGATTTCAATTTTTTCTTTGATAAATACTCAGAAGTGGGATTGTTAGATCATAAGGTAGTTTTAGTGTTAATTCTTTGAGAAACCTTCCTAAAGGTTTAGCAGCTGCACCATTATACATTCCCACCATGAGTACATAAAAGTTGCAATTTCTCCATATCCTTGGCAATACTTTCTTTTGTCTTTTGATAATAGCCACCCTGACAGGTGTGAGATGTTATCTCATTATGGCTTTGATTTTAATTTCTTGATAATTAGTAATGTTGGGCAGTTTTTCATATACCTACTGGCCATATGTATATTTTTGGAGAAATGTCTGTTCAAACCCTTTATTTTTAATCAAGTTATTACATTTTTCGTTATTGAGTTGTAAGGAGTTCCTTAATATTTTGAAGATTAACCCCTTATCTGATTTATGGTTTGCACCTATTTTCTCTCATTCCATAGTTTGCTTTTTCATTCCCTTGATGATTTCCTTTGCTGTGCAGAAGGTTTTTGGTTTGATGTAGTGCCACTTCTTTGGTTTTGCTCTGGTCTGCCTGTGCCTTTAGTGTTATATCCAGGAAATCATTGTGAAGACCAAAGTCATAAAGTGTTTCCCTTATGTTTTTTTCCTAAAAGTTTTACAGTCTCAGGTCTTAACATTTAAATCTTCAATCCGTTTTGAGTTGCCTATGAAGACATGATTCCAATTTCATTGTTTTTAATATGTGGACATCCAGGTTTCCTTTCATTTGTTGAAGAGACTATCATTCCCCTATTGTCTGGTGCTGGCACTTTTGTCAAAGATCAGTTGATCATATATGCATGGATTTATTTCTGGGCTCTCTATTCTCTTCCTTTGGTTTATATATTTGTCTTTATGCCAGTGCTATGCTTTTGTATCTTCTCCATAGCTTTTAGTAACAATCAGTGGGGGAAATAGGCTGTAGTGAGCTCACTTCATCTTGGCTGTCACATAAGTTGCTGGTAAATGATACAAGTTTAAAAAAGGAAACCACAAAAGCACCAGAAGAAAACGTAGGAGAATATATCTTGTATGAATAGGAGAAACCATTTCTAAGTGATATGAAAATTTGATGCCATAAAGAAAAGATAACTTGACTTCATAGAACTTAAAATTTTTATCTACATAACACCACTAATATGCACAAAATGAAGAGAGAAAAACAGATTGGCCAAAAATATTTGCCTTTGGCAAATACGTTGAAGTCCTTAATCTTTAAAGAGCTCTTGTAAATTAATGTGTAAAAGACAAGAATTCAACAAAGGTCAAGAGCAGACAGTTCATAGCAAGAAGACATTTTAAACCTGTAAAAAGTTGCCCGGCCTCACTCAAAATTAATGAAATGTAAATTAAAGCCAAATAAGTCATTTTTCTTCATAGAGGCAAATAGAAAAGTTCTGGTTATACTGTATTGGCAAGAGCCTCTCATATACTGTTACTGGCCATATTAATTGGTATTTTCCCATTGGAACACAATTTACATCATCATAGGCATTAGGGTTTAATGTTTACAAATTAATTTCACACGTATTAACTAAACTTATCTTCCCAACAACCATGAAGGTTCGTTATTTTATATGTCCATTTTAAAAATAAAACTGAAGCTCAAGGAGATGCCATGTCAAGTCATGTCATAGAACTAGTAAGCGGCATAGCCAGGTTTAAAGCTGACGTCTTTGGGTTTCAAGTTCAGTTACGTTTCCATTAATCAGAGTTGATTTACCTTGAAACACAAGTGTTTTACATGGCAAGGTGTGTCACTATTTCATACAATGAATATGAAAGGTGCTGCATATTACAACATGAAGACAGCTAATGTACTTGTATCATCCTTATTCCCGAGTTGGGTCGAACTGCTATAGGAAGAGAAGTACTGGGAAGGTGAGGACATTTTTCTTTTTCCTTATTAACACCTTGAAGAGGTGTTTCTATTTTTATGTATTTTTGTTTGTTTTAAGGATATGTCTCTAAATGTATCATTTGGAAGCTTTGGCTTAATATTTCTTATTTGGGGGGTGCCTGGGTGGTTCAGTCGTTAAGCATCTGCCTTTGGCTCAGGGCGTGATCCCGGCGTTCTGGGATCGAGCCCCGCATCAGGCTCCTCTGCTGGGAGCCTGCTTCTTCCACTCCCACTCCCCCTGCTTGTGTTCCCTCTCGCTGGTTGTCTCTCTCTCTGTCAAATAAATAAAATCTTTAAAAAAATAATATTTCTTATTTGGGTATTTTAAAGAATGGACTCTGGAAATACTTGATTAGCATGATAAATGATTAGTTTAAATAAAATACATGGAAGAAAATAAGTGTACTTTGAAATAATTTATTATCTGGCATTGAACCAGCTTTTGAGAGAGATAATTATTTTGAGTTGCTGAAGTTTACTGCAATTTTCACATGGAAATATTTCCTCTCCCATTTCCTTGTGTTATTGAAGACATATTATGAAAGCCATAATATATTGGAAGCTTGCAATTTGGAACTCATTTGATTTAACTGATAAGAATCTTTTTCATTTCATAAAACATAACTTCCCTCGGAAATGTAAAACTGCTCTGCTGTATTAAACAGCAAAAACCAGGACAGCAATGTTAATTGGCTTTTGGACTGTGAGTATTTGAATCAGCCTCTTCCTCATTATTTTTCCATTAGACTTTGCTTGAATTACTCCAAAAAACCAAGGTATTTATCCTGATTTGTAACAGTGTGTAACATTTTTTGATTACTATTTTAGCAATTTTAGAAATTCTCTGTACTGCAAAAGGCATGCTAAAGCTACTCCAGAAAGTGTGTTCAGCTGAATGACCATTAAACATTTGTTCACTATTCAATGATGACCTTCAAGTCAAAAATATCAGGGTGTTTAGTTCCATTGTGATAAATAGGAAGGGATGTTTGTGAATTAATCCTATTTAATTTTGGACTCTGACTTGTTTCACTGTCTGTCCTCTTGTGGGTACTACTTAATGATGTGAACCCTGCACCCAAGCAACCCTTCTTGGCCACCTGCTGGCTGTGTGATTTGGGGCAAATCACTTGGCTTTTCTGAACTTTAGTTTTCTCATGTGTAGAATAACATAACCACTTAAACATATAGAGTTGTAATAGTTAAATGAGATAATTAAGAGAATGTCTAATCCAGTGCCTGGAACATAAATATTCAGTAATCATTAATTGTCTTTCCTCCCCACTCCTTTACCTTTCTGTCACTAGTGGGGGCTTGTTGTAGACGCTGTAATGTGCCCAGATTCCCTCCCAAGGAGAGACTTCTTGTCCCAGCTGCTAGGGGGCTGTTGGCAGGCAGCCTGCAGCACCTGGCCTCAACAGACAGGGATTACCTCAGCTAGCACTAGCTGATTTCAGTAAAGTCACGCATTTCCCAGGAGAGTCCACAAAGAGTGATGGACCAATCCCTGGATAAAGAGGTCTGGCTATGTACATGCAAATCCTGATACCTCTGAAAGGTCAAATAGCTCCAGAGCTTCTCTGGGGGTCTCTGAATCTATCATGAAGTCTGATTTCCAGTTTAGCTTCTCCCACTGCCCATCGCTGCTGCCCTTCCCTTCTTGCCAGAGAGACTGGTCCTAGGGACACTTCAATAAACATTTTTCAGTTAAGCTCCAACTCAGAGTTTGCTCTCCAGAGAATCTGCAACCTGGCTCCACCTGCAACCTGAACATTCTTCTCAGAGCATCGCCAAAGACACTCACTCTACTCCCTCATTTGACTTCCCCTACCTGCTCCACACCACTGCCAGCACACCCCCAGCCCAGGTAAGAAAAGACCCAGCAAATAAGGGAGTGTACGGACTCCTGATAAAAAGACCTCGGCTTTAGTAGTAATTATGTCTGTTGGGCTAGAGAACTTCATTTCATGCTGGTTCGACTCTCTCATTCTATATATATGAACTAAAGAAACCTTAAGACAGTGGTATTAAAATGAAATTAACCTCAGTGTTATATTTTGTCCAGGCTGATTTTTTTTTTAAATGCTAAACTTTATTTGAACAAAACGAAACATTTAGTAGCATTGTTCTACTGTCAGCCATTCCTACCTGTATTATAACTAATGGTAATAATAATACCTAAAATTTCAAGCAGCTTATTAGAGTTTGCAAAATCCAATAATAAGAATAATACAGGAAGGTTAATAGCATTACCTCAATACCGTATATAAAAAACTTAATGGTTCATAGAAGTTCACAGAGCTAATTGGTAAAACTGAGGCTGAATTCAGACTTCTGACCATAGACTTATTGTTTTTTCTCCTACATTGTGATAAACCCCATATCATTTACCAAAGTCTAGTTTAAGAACATAAATACAAAGTCTTAGTTCTTCATGTTAGGCCACTGCAAATATGTATATTACTCAAGCGCTTGTCCATAAAACAGTTTTGCAACATGCTAGTCCCAAAGAGCTGAACTTGCCTGCACATAACAAGAGCGAATTATCTTATCAGCATACATGCACTGACATTAATTATTAACCCCTGTTACTACCAGATATTATTGCACAGGTGGGTAATGTGGCTTTCTATTTCATTCACACAGATCATTTTGATCACATAAACCATTTTCTCAACATTACCAATTAGCCATTCATGTTGTTTGCTGTAATTCATTTGCAAGATATCAAGGTACTGAATAAAAAACATTTTGTTCAAAATCAGTGAAGAGAGTTCTTTATCAATTTAAAACTGGAATTGTATAAAGCCAGATTGGTGAAGGAAAATCTCACTTCATGCTTATTGTCAGATGATAGCAGGTGTTATTCAGAACAGAGTTATTTCTTATTGTCAATGTCCCATGTGGGAGCACATGCAACAATTATGGTCTGCTGGGGACTGGGCTGCAGATTGCTGTGGATCCCAAAGCACAGTGAAAGTTTGAGATGAGTACCTGCTTTGTTTTGAAACATAGTGTAGAGAATTTCTTTATAAAATCTTACATAATTTCATAATTCTATAAGACCTCTCCAACCTATGCAAACAGGAGTAAAATTTCATCAAATTGAGTACTTTGATATATCTTCTGCCATAAGAGGAAAGAAGGAAATAGTTTTATCATTTTGGGTCCTCATGGCATATCTAATTTATAATTTTTTGTGTTCTAATTTATTACCTTTTTTTAACATTTATTTTTTCTTTATCCTACAATTAAAAATGTATTTTCTTATCTATTTTCTACCTTCTTAGTCAAGTGCCAAATGCATTTATTTTTTTCTTGACATGTAATAACAATATAACCACCCATATTTCCTTTCAGTAAATTCTGCATTTTATTCCATAAACTTAATACGTATGCTCTTAATATTTAGTTTTTCTATATATTCCACATTGCAATTTTATTTTTACCTCTGAGTCTAGTTTTCTCAAGAAAAAAATTTAAATTTCCAGTGGTTTGAATATTTTTCTCTTAACTTTTGTTATTTTGACTTTATAAAGTTGTGGTGAAAATGATCTTCTAGTTTGAGATATTGTTTTATACATTCATAAATATGACTGATATAAATTCATCTTGTATCTTTTTTCCAAGATACATATCCATGAGGTCATCAATTAAATATTCAGAACTCCCTTCTATTGCTGACCTTTTATCTACTTGGTTCATTAAAAATCAAGAAGAGAATGATAAAAAAATTTTCATTAATGTTGTTTTTATTAAATTCTTATATTTTTAGTGGTTTTTAATCTATATTTCAGTGTTATGTCAAACAGTACATAAAATGTCAGGATACCTATAATTTTTGCAGTCATCTCAGAATCGTTCTAAAATAGGTTTATTCTAAAAAAAAAGCTTTATCCTAGTTGACATTTTATTATATATAGCATATATTAAATATCATTTTATATTAAATATATATTATTTGCTTATTCCTTTGTATCTGCATATTTAAATCTCTGCAGTGTGGTTATTACATATAACATAAGTTTTCTTTTTGAGTCAAACTGCATAATTTTATGGGCTACTTTCCTATTATATTTATTGTTATACCCATTGGGCTTTCTGTATTGTAATTTAATGTCAAGCTTTTGGCTTAATGCTTCTTTGGGTTTTTTTTTTCTTTCTATTTTTCAAGAATCTGACCGATTTCTGAACCCTGATCTGAGCTCGTCAAACCCTGCAGTAATTTAGAAGGTACATAGCCTGTTTTTAAATATTTGCTTTTACTTGTCTTCTCTTAAAATAATCATTAAACATGTTTTTCACCTGAACAGAATGATGAGTTACATTTTTCCTCCTTATCATTTTACTGATCCACTGATATTTGTTGGTTGTGTCTGTAATTGCTTCCCCATTCTATTAAAAGTGATTATTATTTGACATTATGAGGCCTTTTATAAAAAGTTTTAACATTTGTATTCAATGTAGTAACTATAATCAATTCATTTATTTATATTTATTTATTATTCAATAGATTCAATGTTTACCGCAAATCCTTTCATGCCATAGTTTTATCATCCATGAGTTTCTCTTTTTAATTCGTATTGCATATGGATGATTGGTATGTCTTACTGAGGTCTTATTTGGAAAAATGTATTTATTCATGTTCACATATGAATAATAATTTGGTGTGACAGTCACTGTTGATTGCCTAACCATTATCAATTCTCCCTTCTTACTTGCTCCCAAAATTTTAGGGCTTTTTTGGAACAGCATTGCACTGAGCTAAACATGAATTTGTCCAACCTCCTCCCTAGATAAGAGTTTTTAAGTACTCTGATAAAAGGGTACACACGTAGGTTGACTAGCACTCCCAATGTTCTCTTGAATGTGGACACTGGAAGTTGATTTAGCGATTGTGGGCCAGGATGCTATAAGCTTTACGACAAAAGCTAACAGGTTAGGAATGTTGGAGAAGAAACCTAGTGCCTCTGAGGTCACTGTTAATCAGGGACCAAATATCACCACTGCCAGCCCTGACCCACTTCTTATTTGAGGAGTGGAAGGAAACTTATTTGTTTAAACCACAGTTGTTTGGGTTTTCAATTGCTCACAGCTGAAGGTTTTCCTAATTGATAGTTTGACAAAGAAAACAGACCTAAACTGGTCCACATTTGAGCAAAACAGTGTAAATGGAATCTCTAAAGAATAACAGTTATCCTAGCAGTCTTCAAGCTGATCTCAAATTTTGGAGATATTTTCATTAAGTTGTTGTTCACATAACCCGATCCTCCACATTCATTCTTAGCTACTGATCCTTACTTAACTTGTGGCCAGTCTTAAGAATCACTGGTCTAGACCTCTGTTGCTGAGCAGAGTAGCCTCTAGCTTTATACATCTAATTAAATTTGCATTTTCTAACATTAAATAAAAATTTAAAAGTCAGTTCCTCAGTTCCACTAGCCACATTTCAATAGTCACATATGGTTAGTAGCTACAATATTAGAAATAACAGATATAAATAGAGCATTTCATCATTACAGAAAGTTCTTTTGGACAGCAGTCATCTAGACTTTGTTCCATCAAAAGTGATCCATGGACTGAAAACCTCCAGCATTATTTGGGCTTGGTGGAAATGCAGGATCTCAGGTCCCGCTGCAGATCTCTGAATCAAACTCTGAATTTTAATGAGTCCCACGGTGACTCATATAAACCCTAATGTTTGAGTTACATGCTGCATATGTTTTGGTCCTACATACACCTTGGTCTCAACATTTAATAATGATCTAACATTTATTGATCTCTAGCAAGTCACTAAAAATTATACCAAGAACTCTACAAAAATCTCAATACTCACAATAGCCCTATAACTTCTTTTTTTTTTTGAAAGAGAGAAAGCAAGAGTGGAGGGGATGGTGGGAGGGGCAGATGGAGAGAGAGAGAAAATCCCAAGCAGGCTCTGGACTGAGCACAGAGCCTGACGTGCGGCTGGATCTCACAACTCTGAGATCATGACTTGAGTCGAAACCAAAAGTTGGATGCTTAACCAACTGAGCCACTGAAGAGGCCCTAAAGGAGTGTATTTTTAAAGTAATCTCTACACCCAACATGGGGCTTGAACTCACAACCCTGAGATCAAGAGTCACATGCTCTACTGCCTGCACCACCCAGGTGCCCCTCGCCCTACAACATTTCTATTATTATTATTATTATTATTATTATTATTATTATTTTCCCTTTACATACAAGGGAACAAAGACACAAAGAAGTTACATACATTTTACTCAGAGCACTCTGAATATGTCAAAAAGCCAAAATTAAAACTTAGTCATTCTCAAAAGAGAGCTCACAGTGCTGGCTCCCCAGAAGTCTCCATTATAATTCTTCACTTCGAATATTAGATCATAGGCTCTTGGAGGGAGGAAACTGTCTTGCTTATTTTTTAAGTTTAGAGCATAGCACGATATTTGTCATATAACAGGTCCTTGGTTGCTCTTCGTGGAATAAAGCATGCATGAGTGAATGGAGGGATGAAGGCTTCATTTGTCCAATATCAGGTGGGGCTCCTGTCAATCTCGTCACAAAGCCCAACCTGTTCATTTGAATTAAAGGACACTGTCTCTATTTAGCTAGGTAAAAAGAAGTCCCCAAAACTACTCCACGTAACTATCACTTTAAAGTAAGCAATAGGTGCAGCAAAGGGCCCTATGACAAGCACTGTGAACAACGAGGGGACAATGTGGTCAGCAATGACCACCCACTGAAGTAATAAAGCACACACAGCATGACAATATCATGAGGACCAAATCAGCGTGGTGACAGCTGCCATAACGAATCAACCCCAGGATGTATAACGGCTTAAACAGACAGAAGTTTCTTATTAATGGAAAACCCAACTGGTACCTAGCTCCACTCCAAATGGTTTTTCAGGACCAGTTTTCCTTGACTTTGGTGACTCTGCTGTTTTCCATGCAGCTTATAAGTTCACTATACCTGTAACAAGCCAGAAAAAATGGTACAAAAACAAGTGTGGAGAAAGCAAACTTTCTTTTTAATCCTCTTGGCTTGCAGGTCCCACATTTCTTCTACTCAGGTTCCACTGGCATGAGGTATGTGTGGAGCTCCATCTAGATGACGGGCCAGGAAAATGCTAGAGAAATACTGGCATCGTGATAAATACGGGAATCTGAGTGAAGCTGGCCAGCCACCTAATTATCAAGGTTCTCCTGTTCCCAACTAAGTCAACCAACACCCTCCCTACTGGCCGGCCGACAGGTAGGGCAAGATAACACCACAAAACACACATACACACAGCAAACACTAAGTAAACTTAAATGTGTAAGAACCATTAACTTCATAAATAAAATAAAAAGAAAAAGGTTTTAAAGTCAGGTAAATATGAACCCATCATTTAACAGCATTGTGAACTTGGGCTGATGGGTGACTTAACCCTTCTAAATCTAAAAGTCTCCAGAATGGGCTAACAACTAACCCATAACTGTCCTATGCCAGTGTTTTATGCTACACTGCCTGCCATAAAGGGCAAGCCAAAACCTATTTAATAATGAGCCAAAAAGTAAATGAATAGCAGATACGGAAGAGAACAAACCAACTGGGATAAAGGTACTATCAGAATTTCAGAAGACAGTAGGTAGAAACTTAACATTCAGCTTTGGCTGTCAAAGGAAGTATTCCCGTTACTATTACTGAGCTGCCTTTATACATCAGTACCACATTAGTAAGAAAAACGCCTATGGGGGTGAGTACTGTTTGTAAGGTCTATTAATCTCAGAACTAACACTTTCTGCACTATTCACATTTAGATCAGTTTTTATTCTTCCTGACATTGATCTGTCTTCACAACTAGCTCTAAAAAAATCAATTGCAGTTCCTAGCTGGTCTCTTCTTTGGAGGAGGAACTGGAAGCAAGTCAAGCAGCTTTTGAGTTTGTTTTTGTTACAGGATGGGCACAACAGAGGATGTCCCTGACATCTGCAGCATCATGATGAATTATTTATTCCTGATTATTCTGAGCACACAGACTGGTTTGCAGTAATATGTCACACATACAGTACCTTGGTTACTAAGGTTCACTTAAGTTAGACAATGAAGTAGGAGGGAGTAATGTAATCACATTTTCATGACCACAATAATTCCTTAACATTTATAAAATTTAATTGAGGTCTTTAATGTTAAAAAAAAAAAGTCACTTTTATCAAGCTGCCTTCTAATAATACATTACTCCCATGCTTATATTTCTATATATCAACTTTCAGTAGTTCTACCACATAAGATCTGGCAATATTTACTTTAATGATATTATTTTGGGGATATTCTGGAGCATAAATCTTCTTAACTATGGCTATTCTCATCTAACGACTTCGACTGACAACTATGTTTTCATAGGGTGGAAAATAGCAATATAATCAAACTAATTTTTCATTTTCTCTGAAAACATATGAAACACAATTGAGACGCTTGGTAAAGAGAAAGGTCGCTTTTTCCTTATGGATACAATGCTAATTAGACCTTCATGTACCCTAAGATTTGTGTTGCAGTTCATTCTACTGGAAATAATAATCAAGAATCACTTTTTATTTAACTGAATTTTATGTCAGTTAAGGTGAATGTGATACTGGCACATTTTTTCTTTATTAATTACAGGTAGCTGTTATTGAAATCCTGTGCACTGTTTACTAAAAAATGCCACTTTCTACTTAATCCACACCAGGCCTACTCAATGTCCCCACCGTCACCACTGGTGATCCAGAGTCAGTTTTGACACCTGGTCATGGCTTTGCTACCTTGATTCTATTTGGAATAATTTATGGGCAACCCTGCTCTAGTGAACTGGTGAATAACTGCCACAATCTATCCATGGGGAAACATTTTCTATAAACCTGCCACGGAAGGGGGTCAAGGAATTTGTTAGTTGACACATTAGTTGGTATTAATAAGGTTTCATTTCTAAATTGGTTTTCTATCATTTTTTCAATATTCACTTCTTATATGATCTCTTAGAAAATAGTTGTGTTATTCATAAGAAATTTAGAAAATGCTGATAACCAAAAGAGAGAAAATGAAAAAAGAAAAAAAAAAAAAAACGACCCCAAGAGAATGAGAGAACTCTGGATTCATTCTGTCATACTTCCTTCAAGTACGTTTCTTTCTGTGTCTGTGCATTACATATAAGTAGGCTTTTTTTTTTTTTAAATCATGTACCCATATTATATTGGTAAGCTCATTTTTTCACTATAACGTCTTCAATATCTTTTCATTCTACTGAATATTCTATCACAACATAATTTTAATGGTTACATGGTGTCAATTGTATGGATGTACACAGTTTCTTCCTTACTTCCTAATTTGTCCTCTAGTAGACATTTAGGTTGTTCCATATTTGGCTTTATAAACAGTTTGGTGATGGACATCATTGTAGCTAAACTTTGCCCCAAATCCTGATCATTTTGGTGATAAATTCCCAGAACAGTAATTTTTGGATCAACGTGTAAGAACAATTTAAACATTTTTAACACCTACAGACAAATTGCCCTTTAGGAAAAAACGTATCAGCTTACACTTCCACTAAGTATGTTTAAAAGTCCTTTTATCTTGAACCCTCATCAGCACGTACCATGTACTACTATATGTGTAAAAGAAAAAGGAGGGGGAAAATGAATAATCAGGGATGGAGGGCAGGGGGAGAATGGAAATAGGGAGAAAGGGAGGCTACAACTTCCAAATGTAGGATACATCACATCATTGAAGTCACTGCTGAACAAACAAGGGGTTCCTTTAAGAGACTGATCTCCAATGTCACTTCACTGCATGTGTCCCTAAAAGTCTCCTTCTGGACTTTCCAGCAAATTTCCCATCATGGGTTCTCTAGGGAACTTTACACTAACACAATTTTGGAATGTTAGGGCTGATTTGTTTTCCCAAGAACCTGACTGCAAAAGTACTTTAAAGCTATGAAAATCTATACAAACATAAGTAATAATAAGTAATATTACTTACATAAGTAATATTACAAATAATAATTGTTTATAATGTATCTCCCATTATTACAAATAATAATTGTTCGTTTACTGGGCATAGGTTGAAAGCATTGTTCATGTGGAGAGAGAGAGAGAGAGAGAGAGAGAGAGAGAGAGAGAGAGAGTCACTTTCCGACTCTTGTTCTTATAGGGAGAACTGTCTCTGTTAACTCTTTTATATTTTTTATTTTTTTAAGATTTTTTTATTTATTTATGTGACAGAGAGACAGCCAGCAAGAGAGGGAACACAGCAGGGGAGTGGGAGAGGAAGAAGCAGGCTCCCAGCGGAGGAGCCCGATGTGGGTGGGACTCGATCCCAGAATGCCCGGGATCACGCCCTGAGCCGAAGGCAGACGCTTAACGACTGCGCTACCCAGGCGCCCCTGTTAACTCTTTTATACTGAGATTTGGGTTCACTTCTTAGTCTCAGATGGAAACTATTCCACTCCATACAGTAAAACTCAGACGAGCCTCTCTACTTAGCAATTCTTTGAACTAAATTCTTCCCTCTTCTAAACCAGTTTTCAAATCCTAATTATCACATCTGATTTTGGCTTATGTCCATTTTAATCCACAGATTATTACATATTAATCCTACAGTTTTCCATTCTAGGCCTCCCAACATCCCTCAAGAATTCTAAATTCATGCTTTATGCTAATCAGATCATATGGCTTACTTTTCCTTGGAATAAAACCTCTGGAAATTTTAAATTCCTTAAATTTTCCTTCAACCACATTCCATTTGACCATGACTTAGGAATGAGTTCTTTTGGATAGAACCTCAAATTGTAAAAGCTACATAATTATTCTTATTTACCAATATATATTAATAATAAGGTTTGATATTATAATACTCTTTGATAAGAGGCTTGGTGAAATGACTCCACTATGTGTTGTATGAACTAAATTCATCTGATTGCCTACTTTTTACATAAATATAATTATATGGCATTTTTACAGGACAAATTACCCAGAAGACACGTTAAACAAATCCTAGCAATTACCGGATGCCTGTGTTGAAATTTGCTTTCTTTAACCTTTGCATTCTATATACTAATAACTGAGATTTGTCAATGTTGGTGGAGAAATAGATTCAACATTATAAAATTCCTTCTGTCAAGACTCACAGACTTTTCTCTATTCTTAGTAAACAGTCTTCAATGTGAAAATCCTAGAATCTTGGAATAAAATTAGCTTGGTTAATAAAGATATCAGGGCTTTAAGCATCTTGCATAAATCCAAAACCCTTATGTGATTTCATTTATAAACAATGCATTCTGCACAAGTATTTTTTCAAAAGTATTCTTTCACTAATCTTTCATAATTATTAATTGATCTATTATTTTAAATATCACTTTATTTCAGTTTTAGCAAGAGAAATTCAAGATTTTTTCTTGAATATCCACATTTGTATATTTAGCCTAGGATAGAATGATCAAAATCTATTCATTTGTTGGTATGAAAGGCAAAATAATCATCCCCGATGATATCCATATCCTAATTCTGTTTTTCTTGTGAATATGTTGGTTAGTTGGCAAAAAAAGAAATTAAGGTTGTAGATAGAATTAAAGTTGTTAATAGCTGATATTAAGATATCAAGATTATCCTGAGTTATCTTAAAAGTGGAAGATTTAGAAGAGGGAGAATCAGAAGATGACATTGTGAGGACTCACTCCCTGCTGACGGAGAAAAAGAGCCATGAGCCAGGAAAGTGGATGCTCTCTAGAAGTTGGGAAAGGCAAGGAAATGGATTCTCCCCTAGAGCCTCCAGAAAGAAACACAACCTTGTTGACACCTTAGTAAGTCTTAGCCCACTGAGATCCATGTTAGATTTTTTATCTACAGATTTTATAAGACAATAAAATTGTGTTGTTTAAAGCTACCAGATATGTAGTAATTTATGATAATTTATTACAGCAGCAATAGACTACTAATACAGTTGGTACTCTGATTATCTGCATAAATGTTTAGATTTCAATTCTACATTTAAATGAGTTTAAATATATTTCATCGAGGTCTTCCTAATCCTGATTCTTGACTCTAAAATTTTTCTGCATTTACACAGTTCTAGTTCAATTTGTAGTGAGAGTGTTTGCTTCCCTCTTCCTAGTAGCAATTTTAATTTCATCACTTTTCTCACAACCTTTCCACGTCTTTGTCAATTTAATCACTATCTTTCATGATGGGTTCTCATTCTACTATCCACCAAACCCAACCTCTTGGAAAACACACATATCATCTACGTAGGGCTCCAACTCTTCTTGCACTTTGGTTTAGTTGTATACCTCTATCTGCCCCAGGAGACTACCAGCTCTTTGGAAGATTGGTGTGTTGTATAGAACATAAAGACAACCAGTGGATGCTTAGTGAATACATGAATGGTTTCTAATACGAATATTTATGGGGCGTCTGGGTGGTTCAGTCAGTTAAGCATCCGACTCGATTTCAGCTCAGGTCATGATCTCAGGGTCCTGGGATGGAGCCCTGCATCAGGCTCTGTACTCAGCGGGGAAGGCTGCTTGAGAGTCTCACTCTCTCTGTCTCTCTCTGTTGCAAATAAATAAATAAATCTTTAAAAAAGAATGCTTATTCATATCACATTATACCAGCTATACTCTGCACTGCTTCTGATTTCCTTGTATATTCCACTGTCCCTGCACTACACAAAAAGCATGTTCTTATTTGTCTTTAGATAAATGAATTTCTTCAATACTTAGTCTCTCTTGACTCCAGAAAACACCCGTCGTAAATCCCAATGTATACCAATGGCTATTATATGTTACTTTTAAGATTACGAGTGAAGGAACTTTTGTGTCTGTGTATGTTTTAAGTTGGGGGTGCTGTCAACTGCATTTTCAAATTACTCTGAGAGTGTGTTTCTTTCTTTTTTCTATCTGCTCACCATCCCACTTGCTTTGTTCAGCCGAAGGACTGATGAAAGGAAACTGATTGCCTCCTCCTCCAAATTACTGACTTAACAAACTGGTATATCCAGGAGGGACGCCAGGATGTTAAAATATGCTGAAATCATGTTATAGGAGAAATTGTTAAAGAGACTGTGTTTATTTAAACTGCAATTAAGAGAAGGAAGAGACAATTTAAAAATTCATCAAGAGCTTGAAATATTATCACATAAAAGAGGAAGTGTATTTATTTTCTATTCTTTGTTGTTCCAGACACCAGAACTTAGATGAATAGGTGGGAATTAGAAGGAGGAGGATCTAGCTTAACACTACAAACAATTAAACCTATCAGTCTTATTATGTGACTAAGTAGGTAGACTCTAGTTTCCTGCAAATTTTCTAACAAAGACTTTGCAGTCATCTGAATAAAAGATTCTTCTCTTAGGTGGGGACTGGATACCTCTTCCTTTTATATAATAAAATATGATTTTCTTTTCTATTCACTCAGTACAAAGTATTCTTAATATCATTCATTCTAAGATGTTAAGAGTAGGAACTCTTGGGTCAAACTACCCTGGTTTTGAATCCCGGCTCCCTTAACTTTATAGCTATCTGGCTAAGCAAGCTTTTAAACTTTTGTTTGACTCAGCTTCCACATCTGAAGTCTGGGGAGTTTACTCACAGTATCATTGTGGGGAGTGAATGAGATCAGGCACGCAAAACACTGGAGATGAATATTTGGCAATTAGATATCAGTATATACTAGCTAACATTCTCAACAGTTTTGCAGTAGTCAGAAATGAGGTTCATGTCCCAATAATAGGAATTTTTAATTGTTCTTTGTTATTAAAATTTTAAAACACATTTTTATAAAAATAAATATGTAATGCGCACCCACAAATCCCAAGAGAAATTATTTCCAATTCAATAGATATCATTCTAGAGTTTTATGCATGTAAATATGTTCATGAGACATATGTATATAGATTCATGTATATGAATACATGTAATCACATACACTGTTCTGCATCTTGCTTTTTGCCCTATTTGTTGTGCACACCCCTCTAATTATGTATGGCACACAAGTACCTTATTTTTTTTCATGGCTGCTGATTAAGACATCTTAAGGATATATCATAAGTTGTTTAATTCTTATTTGATGGGTATTTCAATTTTTTTACTATCACAATCAGTGCCACAATGAATAATCCTGAACATTTTGGAACATTTTGGACCTATTTTAGGAGTATCTCTGTAAAAGAAATTCCTAGATCTAAAATTGATCAGTCACATTTAAAATTTTATATACTCACCAAAATTGTCCTCTAAATTTTTTTTAGCCAATTTACACCCCCACCCACTATGTATGAGTGTTCATTTACCTTCCCTTACCTAGGCTTAAAAGTGTTGTTTATTTTTGTCAGTTTTATAGACTAAAATCAGATTTCATTGCTTTTATACTTTTCTAATTATAACTTCATATGTTTACTTACTATTTATATTTAATTTTTGCTATTTTTACTCATTTGTAAAAGAAAAAAAAAAGGACAAACATCCTAAAGGTAAAATTCTTTGTACATTTTGCCGTGGTAATGTTTGTCATTCTTTTTCAAATTTGTAGAGACCCTTTATATTTTGAGAGTCACACCTTATCATCCTCAGAACAAAAGTTTTCTTCAATCTGTCATGGTTTTGTTTAACTTTATTCAAAATGCCTTCATAATAATATAATTTTAGGGGCACCTGGGTGGCTCAGTTGGTTAAGTGTCTGCCTTCAGCTCAGGCCATGATCCCGGGGATCCTGGGATTGAGCCTGCATTGGGCTCTTTGCTCAGCGGGGAGCCTGCTTCTTCCTCTCCCTCCACTGCTCCCCCTGCTTGTACTTGCTCTCAAATAAATACTTTCAAAAAAAAAGAATAATATATTTTTAAAATGTGAAACTAAATATTCTTTTTTTTAAATTCTCACTCACCTCAAAGTCATGCTTAAAAAAGGCCTTTTCTAACATTGGATTATAAAAACATCCTTCAACATTCCCTTCTTTTATATTTACAGCTCTACTTCTGTCTTCCAAGTTTCGATTGACCTGAAATTCATTTTTCTCTTTTGTATTTGGCTGAGAGATGTTTTTTCCCCTCACTGGATAGTCAAATACCCAAATTCCATTTACTCAATAATCCATCTGTATCTCCCAGATTTATAATGTCACATATATCCAACATTACATTTCCACATTTATACTGAATGTTTCCAGTCTTTGCATTTTATTTCTTAATGTTTTTCTTGTTTTATGTCAGTGTAATTATTTATTTGCTAGCACTTTGTATCTTTCTCAAAATCATCTTGGTTATTCAATATATAAATCCAGATGAACTGAATAATTACTTTGCCACATCTCTCACCTCAAAAGAAGAAAAGAGACAACAAATGAATGAATGAATGAATGAATGAATGAGGAAAGAAAGAAAGAAAGAAAGAAAGAAAGAAAGAAAGAAAGAAAGAAAGAAAGAAAAGGAAAGAAAAGGAAAATGAACTAACCTCTATAACCATTTGGGAGAAATTTCATTTGGTTTACATTTTGGAAACAGTCTGCATGTTTACAGTCTTGAAACTCCCATTCTGTAACATTAATTTCATCTTTCTATGACTTTGTTATCTCTTATTCTTTTTACTGTATTGGTAATAATTGGTGTTATATTAAAATTATAGCTTAATTTCAGCAAATTTGATCTCATATACAATGCTTCATCTCCTCACCTTTTAATTTTTTATCTGTCCACAACTGTCTTCTTTTATGCTTTTTCAGAAACCTTGATTTTTAAAATATCAGCCTAGCACATTTTTGGTTATCTTTATTCCTAGGCAATTGACTGTTGTTTTTTGGTTTTTTTACCGTTTGCTTTTGTAATAGGAGTTTCTTCTATATATCTCCTAATTTGTTACTGTTGGTATTGTTTTGTACTTTTTTGATCTTGCACTTGGGCATTTTTTAATTGAATTTCCACTTGAGGATAGAATACTGCTGACACCTAACTCTATGACTTTTGTGGGTCAGACAGTGGCCCCATTCAATCATATGGCCACTTAATGTCCCACGTTAAAGCAATCGGCTTCTATTGGGGTTTTGCATCAAGACACGAGCTATTTCTCAAAAGCAGAATAATTACCTACAAAGGACTCATGGCTTTTTTCCATAACCCCTGGGCCTGCCTTGTATTTTCTTAATGGGACTTGCCACAGTTGAGCTCCATACCATGTAGGCCATCACTTAGTTCAGGCTTCAGTCACCACCCGGCACCCAGGGACACTCTCAGCAACCTGGGATAGCACAATAACTCCAAATAAATCTGGCTAATACTCCAATACCAACCAATTCAACTTAATCTAAAATCACATTCCTTTCTTCAAGGTCTAGCACCCTTAGAATCTATTCTCGCTCACAGTTGCCAAGTTTCTAGTGATACAAATTAGCAAACTCTTACAATTCTTTTTTGGGTCAAACTTTGTATTTGGCCTCTGGGGTAGGGGTATGGGGGCTTGTTTGAGGCAATGAGATATAAGTGTGCAGGCCAAGAGCAGGCCACCCCAAGAAGCACACTTTGGCGTGAAGATTATTTTGAGTTAAAAAGCAATCAAACCCTAGCAGACTCAGGAAAAGCTCTTTCCTTCTCCCTCCACAGTCTAAAAGAATTTTGATAGAGGACATGCTCCAGGAAGAGAGCTATCACCGTAGATAACTACCTCATGATATGAACGAGGTATGGTAGACAGGAATGAACCTAGCAAGACTCATTTGATCAAAGTCCTCTATGTCTTATTGTTTGTGAGTGGACCAGCAAATATTTGTTTATCAAACATTTACTCTTTTTCATCTTCCTGTGAATTTCATTCCTTCCCTTTGAAATCCCAGACCCTTATCCCCTTTCTCCTTAATTCAGAATGATATATGTGCCTCATTTGGTCTGTCTTTGGGATTTCCATGTCTGCGTAGATTCCCATATGTATGAAACTAAATTTGATGTTCTCCTGTTTATCTGTCTTATGTCAATTTAATTCTTAGTCCAGCTACAAGGATCTTGAAGGGCACAGGTAATTCTTCCTCCACAACAGAAGGAATGGGCATGAGGAAAATTCATGTCTCATTAAATAAACATAGCCCTTAATGTCATCGATTAGTCTTTAAGCAAGGTAGGACTAGTGTGCTAAGATAAAGGGAAAACAAACAAACAACAACAACAACAAAACCCTGCTCTTATTAGCAAGGATGACTCAATATGGTTTTTGAGTTCAGAGTACTCATATCTATTTAAATTTATAAAAATATTCAAATTCCATTACTCAGCATTTTAATCCTTCCCAATTGATATCCCAACTTTCAGTAAAAGATCTAGTGAAATTATAAATTCAAATGACATTTCATTAATCCATAGGATCAGACTCTATCTCATTTGCAGAAATATTAGCTCTGAAACTCTTCTAGGTCAGTGATAGAAACTCCCTAGTCCTCTGATCATGCCTACAGATAAGAATTTATTATTTGTTTTATTTATCGTTTTATTTTTAACATAATTTTTACAGAGGTTTTAGATTCACAGCAAATTGAGTAGAGAGAACTCATTGGACATGTACAACATTCCCTGTTATAAACAGCCTGCACCAGAATGGTACATTTGTCCCAATCAACCTGCATTGGTATATTAATATCACTGAAAGGCCATAGTTTACATTAGAGTTCACACTTAGGGTTGGGTATTTATGGGTTCTCACAAATGTATAGTGATGTGAATCCACTCTTATAGTTTCACTGCCCAAAAGAAGCTCTGTGCTTCACCTGTTCATCTCTCTCTCCCTTCTACTGATCTTTTCATGGTCTGCACAGCTTTACCTTTTATCTTTCAAGATGTCTGTACCATTTTGCATTCCCATCAGCAATAAATCAGCCTATTTGCCATCATGTAGTATTGCCTGTGTTTTGAATTTTGGCCATTTTAATAGATGTATAGTGGTATCTCATTGTTGTTTTAATTTGCAATTCCCTAATGATCAAGAATGGTGAGAATCTTTTCATATGCCTATTTGCCATCAGAATACCTTCTTGGGTGAGATACCTGTTCAAAATTTTGATCATTTTTAATTGGGTTGTTCAATTTCTTATTATAAAAATTTATTACATATTTTGGATAACACTCGTTTATTCAGATGTATCTTTTGGAAGTATTTTCTTCCAATTTGTGGTTTATTTTCTCATTCTCTTGAAGGAATTTATTTTTAAGTACTTTGTAATGCACCCAGTGCTGTCAGAATTAGTCTGCCCACTCCACAGTGTCTGTAATCCTCATTCATACTGTGTCCTACTTTTGCCACCACTCTATCCACCAAGTACTGCCTTCCACGGACATGTTGTTGGAGGCAATCACTATGTAATGATAATTTAAGTAAATCTTTTTGCTTTTGCCATCTGTGGACTGCCAATACTGTATTATTGCTGTTAGACATAATGCTACTGCACACTTGATATAGTATAGTGTAAATATAGTTTTTATATACACTAGGAACCCAAAAAAGTCATTTGATTCACTTTATTGCAATATTCTTTTTATTCAGGTGGTCTGGAACTGAACCTGCAGTATCTCTGAGGTGTGCTTATGATTCATTTTCCAACCATAAGCAGATTGTTGTTTTATCCTACCAGGTAAGATAACAATTACAGATTTCTCTCCTTGTAGGTCTATTGTATGTAGGCATTTATGGCTTCAAACATGGCATTGGTCAAGTTCCAGTTCAATAAGCAGAAGCCACTTGAAATCTTTAAGATGAAAGGAATTTAATACAGGGAATAAATTTCTTTATTTGCAACACTGGAGGAGTAGGGATCAGGAGTGTACCACTGGAATTGCTGAATTCCGTGGTGTACCATCGTAACAACAGTCCAGGTGGCAAAGGAACAACTGTCATCAATACCCATATCCTAGCAACTGGTTTGCTTGTAGAAGCAGTAACAGAAATAGGGCTTCAGCCTCACTTGTGTCTTCCCAGTCTCATAGGAATGCATCTAATTGGTGGAAGTTAGTTCTCATCTAAAACTTTGGCTGTAGGTGTGTGGGAAATGTAGTTCTCAGCTTTCTGGGCTCTGCAATATAGAAAAGCACTAACAGGGAGTGGGATGGATGCTGACCATATCAATTATAGTCATGCTGTACTAGTTACATTCCAAACACTTTTTTTTAAATCTCTAATTTTTTTTTGCTAGAACATTTTCTGACTCATAGTATAGCTATGTGTTAGTTATTATCATTATATATCATTATATATATAAAATTTTATATCATTATATATATTTTATATCATTTATATATATTATATATACACACATTATGACCATTAACACAGATGAGTTCCTTTAGCACATCTTCGGGTCTTTGTAAAACCCTAAAATGTCTGGAAGAGACTGGGGTTCTGGAAGGGATTGTCAGCAGGTGGGTAGGTGAAATCCACATATCCTCACTTTCTAGTGGCAGTGGAGGTTCATTATGAACCCCCAGTCAAGGTAAGCAGTGACAAGCAGTGAGGAAGCAGATGTGCTCCCCACTCCTCACCTGCTCTGGCTCCAGGAAAGCCCTTGGTTCCTTTGTGTGTTGCAATGTTGAGATAAAGTGCAGCTGAGTGTCCTTAGAGAGGTTTGTGACACAGAAGGAATTGAATATGTGCCTTCAGATCTTCTTATTTTTCCATCTCCAGAGAGAAACATAGCTTTAATCCTGTCAGTGGACTGGGGCTGTGGAAGTGGGTGTTGTGAAAGAGAAGTTCAATGCCTGTTTTTGGATGTCATCTTAACTTTCTTGCCAAGTCTGTATTTTTTTATTTTAAATTATAATAGCAGAAATTAGGACTGAGCAAGTATACTGCAACATAGACTGTTTTAAGGGAGCCCTATGAAAACTTAGAGGTTACCAGTAATTATTTTTATGATCTTTATTAGACCAGAATTAACCGCCATTAGGTGAAAATTAATTGCTTTAAAATGCAGATGTTAAGAATTCAGAAAGGAAAAGATGCTCTTCTCATCTTCATTTCTCAGTTCCCTTTTGAAAAACTGACAATGAAAATAGCTTCTGTAGCACATTCAAAGCCTCTTTTATTATTTCCTTCTTTATAATTTCATGTCAGTTATACTAATAGAGATACTTCAAGACTTAATGAAAAAGGATATTAAATAAGTAGCTAACATAGATTAGTCAGCAATGAAAAATGGAAACATTCCCTTTAAACTACACATACATCCTAGTTTCTATTAAATAAAGTCAGTAGTTCTTTTTATTCATGCTATCTCTTATATCATGCCTGCTCAAAGTTAATTTGGCAGAAAAAATATGATAGAAAATATGAGTCTTATCTTTTGAAATTCATTAGATAATATTCCTTCCTCATAAATTTTCCTCCATCAAACACTATCTCCAAATTATCAACCCAAAACGTTGACTGTTGATAAGCTCACAAAGAGTGAGATCCCATCCTGAGGATCCCCATCAGCTTTTGCGCTTTAACCTGCTAGGCCCAGACTCTACACTCTTATTGTTAATCTTAATGGGGAAAAGACTTTCCTTAGAGACAACGTTCCTCTTAAGTAGAAATGGGTGAGGATTACTGATCAAAAGGGCAGGGAATATAGAACTTATATTTATTTCTGTTCATTTTCGAAGTCCTTTATAAGCTGCCACAGCAAATGAAGAGAGACTAGGTCTACACTTCTTGCACTGAATATATTACTTAACCCACTGTGTGACTGTTAAAATTAAGACAGGAGGAGGTTCTGAAAATGTATTACAGACCTTCCCTATAAAAATGCCTTTTGGTGAACTGACCCCTCAATATGCCTTCCTTGGAAGCATTAATCACTGTCATTTTCAGGGATTTTCTTTCTTTCTCCGGGAACATCAATAGGGTATATAGTTTAGAAGTTTAAAGTAAATAGATTTTTAAATTCTCTTCACCAAATGATCATGAACTGAAATAGCAAAAAAAATTACCTCCAGAAATTACACTGTACCTTATAACTGGATTTAGATACATGGGTATAAAAATGATACACATCCCTATAGAATCTGCCACTATTGGAAGTTCAGACTGAAGGCACCTTTTAAAATTACTTATAGAGGAGAAAAAGATTTGTGATGAAATAGTGCTCTATTAAAAGTTATGATCTTTCAGCAAAAGGCCTGGGGATCTCTCTCTTTCTGGACTTTTTTCTCATTATTGTGCATTTGCATCTCGATATAGCTGTACTTGGTCCTATTCAATAGATGAAATTTTACCTGGAAGCAGGATCCAGCTTACAGTGCAGGGTAAGCAAAAGAGCCAAACAGGACATTCTTAGCACAGCACAGACCCAAATGTTATCCTTTTATAGCTAAGCAGCTTCTCGAATGAAGTGAGTTATAGGAAAGAACAAATAAAGTGGCATTGACTCAAGGGATTCCTCTTCAATTTTAAATAAATCTCTTTGAAAAGTATTTATCAAATATGAATTTAGCATATGAGTCTGACAAAAATGTACTCACTGTACAAAGCACAATACCAGACACTATGGGAACATAGGAAAAAGTATTCTAATATATAAGAGGAGAGGTATGATAAATCCAGACCTGGATTTAACATCACTTCCTTGTTGTTTATCTTAATCTATACTCAAACTTGTAAGAAAAAAGGAGAAATTTATTGGAAAGTTAACATGCTTCTAGAGCTGTTTCTTGCAGACTTTTAGGTTTTACTCAATTAGATTGGCTTGCACCATATGGCTGAAAACATTGCCACAGAGGATGCTGTTGCTTCATTTTCTTTGGACCCTAATTTAAAAATTCTGGAAAGGGGTTATCATTGCTTGATTTTAAGTCAGACACTGAACTCATGTACAAAAGTCTGTATCTGGGAGTGGAAGGTAGAAGAACAGGGTAAGGTATTTATAAGAAAATGTTATTTTTGCAATCCCTATCAAAATTTCAATGCATTATTTACAGAAATAAATAATCCTCAAATTTGTATGGAACCACAAAAGAATCCAAATAGCAAAGTAATCTGGAGAAAGAAGAACAAAAATGGAAATGTCATGCTTCCTAATTTCAAACTTTATTACAAAGCTATAGTAATCAAAACAGCATGGTGCTGGCATAAAGGCAGACAGACACACAGATCAATAGAACAAAATAGAGAGCCAGAAGTAAACCCACACACATACAGTCAATTAATTACAACAAAGAAGCCAAGAGCATACAATGGGGAAAAGACAGTCTCTTCAATAAATTATGCTGGGAAAACTGGGAAAACCACATGTAAAAGAATGAAAATAGACCACCATTTTCACCATACACAAAAATCAACACAAAATGGACTAAAGACTTGAGTGTAAAAACCTAGAACTCCTAGAAGAAAAACAGGTGGTAAGTTCCTCAACATAAATCTTCGCAATGTTTTTTTTCCCCCTTCGGATTTGAAGCCAAAAGCAGAGACAGTAAAACCAAAATAAACAAGTGGGACTACATTAAACCAAAGCCTCTATACAGCAAGGGAAACCATCAACCAAATAAAAAGATAACATACGGTATGGGAAAAAATATGTGCAAATCATTATCTGATAAGGGGGTTAGCATCCAAAATATATATAGAACTCAATAGCAAAAAAAAAAAAAAAAGTTGATTAAAAAATGGGCAAAAGACTTGAATAGATATTTTTCCACAGAAGACATACAGATGGCTGACAGTACATGAAAAGGTGCTCAACATCACTAATCCTCAGGGAAATGCAAATCAAAACCCTTATGAGGTATCATCTTACACCTCTTAGAATGACTATTATCAAAAAGATAATAAATAAGTGTTGATGAGGATGTGGAGAAAGGGGAATCCTTGTGCCCTGTTGGTGGGAATATAAATTGGTACAGTCTCTATAAGAAACAGTATAAAGTTTCCTCAAAAAATGAAAAATAGAATTATCAGATGATCCAGTAATTCCAGTAATTCCATTATGGGGTATTTGTCCAAAAAAAATGAAAACACTAACTTGGAAAGATATATGCACACCCACGTTCATTACAGCATTATTTAGAATAACTAAGACATGGAAGCAAGTCCAAGGATGAATGAATGGAAAAAGGAAAAAAGTATATAATGGATTATTAATCATTATTTGGCCATAAAAAAATAGAGAAGTAAACCCTGCCTTTTGCCACAACATGGGTGGAACTTGAGGGCATCACAGTAAGTGAAATAAGTCAGAAAGAGAAAGACAAATATCATATGGTGTCCCTTATATGCGGAGTTAAAAAAACAAACTCATAGATACAGAAAACAGAAGTAGGAGGTAAGGGGTAAACAAAATGGGTAAAAAGAGTCAAAAGGTACAAACCTCTAGTTATAAAATAAATAAGTCCTGGGGATCTAATGTATATCATGGTGACTAGGGTTAATAACACCATATTGCCTATTTGAAAGTTGCTAAGAGAGTAAATTGTAAAAGTTCTCATCACAAGAAAAATATCTAACTATGTGACATTAAAAAATATATATACGGCATTTTCAATTCGCACTTCTTATTTAAAATGACTTTGGGAGGAGGGGTTAAGATGGCGGAGGAGTAGGGGACCCCTTTTTCAGCCATCCCCTGAGTCGAGCTGGATAGGTACCAGACCAGCCTGAACATCCACGGAATCAGCCTGAGACGCAGGAAGATGCATCTGGATCTCTACAAATGAACATCTCCAGCACTGATTATTGAGGTACAAACTGGAGAGCCGTGAAACCGCGCACAGATATTGGAAGATAAACGGAAGGGGGAGGGAGCCGCCGCGTTCGGGTGCTGGGAAGCGGTAGCCACCTGCACGGGGGAGCGGGCGGACTTGCGGACCTGCACCCATGAGAGAGCGGACTGAGACATTGAGCCGGGGAACGCACGCCACCAGACTGAAACGGAGCTCCGGTGCGCTCACTGGATCCAGACTGAGACCGGGAGCTCCGAGCTCCGGGAGCCCACGGGGGTGGCTGGCGGCTGGCAGCATTAGAAACACAAAGGACAGAGACTCCACGGCCCTGGAAATGAGGGCTGGGACGACGGGTGTGGGGCGCACTTCCCCAGACGCTGCAGGGTTGAGCAGCACCAACAGTAACAGAGTTAAAGTGGCCAGAACATCAGTGAAGAACAGTCCACAATCCCTCTGTCCGAGACAGAGGCTGCGATTCGGCCTCTGCTGCCCTGACTCTCAGAAGAGGCACAGCAAACTGCCAGGGAAAGCTGCCAGAGAACAAAAGCCTGGAAATACCGGCTCACAGGGTGCCCATCCCCATCCCCCCTCGCAGAGGACACGGAGACTCTACCCAAACAGGGTTGCCTGAGTATCGGCGTGGCAGGCCCTTCCCCCAGAAGGCAGGCTGAAAAATCAAGAAGCCCACATCCCGGGGTGCCTGGGTGGCGTAGTCATTAAGCGCCTGTCTTCGGCTCAGGGCGTGATCCCGGCGTTCAGGAAAGGAGTCCCACATCGGGCTCCTCCGCTGGGAGCCTGCTTCTTCCTCTCCCACTCCCCTGCTTGTGTTCCCTCTCTCGCTGGCTGTCTCTCTACCACACAAATAAATAAAATCTTTAAAGAAGAAGCCCATATCCCTAAGATCCCTATAAAACAAGGGCACAGGGCCTGGGTCACGGTCAATAATTTGGGCTCTGGACAACCCCGCAACCTCTCCCCATCAGAATGACGAGAAGGAGAAGTCCCCCCCAGCAAAGACAATGAGTCTGTGGCCTCTGCCACAGAACTAATGGATATGGATGTAACCAAATTATCAGAAATGGAATTTAGAGTAACAATGGTCAAGATGATGTGTAGACTTGAAAAAAGTATTAAGGAAAATGTTAATGAGAATATAGACTCTCTAAGGGAGGAAATGAGAGAGAATCTGGCAGAAATTAAAAATTCTATGAGCCAAATGCAGGCAAAACTAGAGGCTCTGACGGCCATGGTCGCAGAAGCAGAGGAACGTATTAGCGAATTGTAGGATGGGTTAGAAGAAAAAGCGAAAATAGAAGCTGGACTTAAAAAAATCCACGCCCACGAATGTAGGTTACGGGAGATTACTGACTCAATGAAATGATCCAATGTCAGAATCATCGGTATCTCTGAGGGGGTGGAGAAAAACAGAGGTCTAGAAGAGATACTTGAACAAATTGTAGCTGAAAAATTCCCTAATCTAGCGAGGGAAAAAAACATTCATGTACAAGAGGCCGAGAGGACCCCTCCCAAACTCAACCACGACAAACCTACGCCACGTCATGTCATAGTGCATTTCACAAATATCAGATCCAAGGATACAGTATTGAAAGCGGCCAGGGCAAAGAAATTTCTCACGTACCAAAGCAAAGGTATCAGAATTACATCAGACCTGTCGACACAGACCTGGAATGAGAGAAAGGGTTGGGGGGCATTTTTAAAGTTCTTTCAGAGAAAAACATGCAGCCAAGGATCCTTTATCCAGCAAGGCTGTCATTCAGAATTGATGGAGAAATAAAGACCTTCCAGAATCGCCAGTCATTAACCAATTTCGTAACCACGAAACCAGCCCTACAGGAGATATTAAGGGGGGTTCTATAAAGGTAAAAAGGCCCCAAGAGTGATACAGAACAGAAAGTCACAACCAGTACAAAGACTTTACTGGCAACATGGCATCATTAAAATCATATCATTCAGTATTCAGTCTCAATGTGAATGGCTTAAATGCTCCCATAAACGCCACGGGGTTGCAGATTGGATAAAAAGAAATGACCCATCCATTTGCTGTCTACAAGAGACTCATTCTGAACCCAAAGATACATTCAGACTGAAAGTAAAGGGATGGAGTAACATCTTTCACGCAAATGGACCTCAAAAGAAAGCTGGGGTAGCAATTCTCATAACAGATAAATTGGATGTTAAACTAAAGACTATACTTAGAGACACAGAAGGGCACTATATTATTCTTAAAGGATGTATCCAACAAGTGGATATGACAATTATAAATATATATGCCCCCACCAGGGGAGCAGCAAGATACACAAGCCAACTCTTAACCAGAATAAAGAGACATATAGATAAAAATACATTAATAGTAGGGGACCTCAACACCCCACTATCAGAAATAGACAGAACACCCTTGCAAAAACTAAGCAAAGAATCAAAGGCTTTGAATGCCATACTCAACGAGTTGGACCTCACAGATATATATAGAACACTACACCCCAGAACCAAAGAATACTCATTCTATTCTAATGCCCATGGAACATTCTCAAGAATAGACCATGTTCTGGGACACAAAACAGGTCTCAACCGATACCAAAAGACTGAAATCATTCCCTGCATATTCTCAGACCACAACGCTTTGAAAGTGGAACTCAACCACAAGGAAAAATTTGGAAGAAACCCAAACACTTGGAGACTAAGAACCATCCTGCTCAGGAATTATTCGATAAACCAGGAAATCAAAAAACAAATAAAACAATTTATGGAGACAAACGAGAATGAAAACACAACGGTCCAAAACCTATGGTATACTGAAAAGGCAGTCCTAAGGGGGAAATACATAGCCATCCAAGCCTCACTCAAAAGAATAGAAAAATCTAAAATGCAGTTTTTATATTCTCACCTCAAGAAGCTGAAACAGCAACAGAGGGACAGGCCTAATCCACACACAAGGAAGCAGTTGACCAAAATTAGAGCAGAAATCAACGAATTAGAAACCAGGAGTACAGTAGAGCAGATCAACAGAACTAGAAGCTGGTTCTCTGAGAGAATTAATAACATTGACAGACCTCTGGCAAGACTTATCCAAAAGAATAGAGAAAGGACCCAAATTAATAAAATTATGAATGAAAAAGGAGAGGTCACAACCAACAATGAAATTGGAAGGATTATTAGAAACTTTTATCAACAGCTTTATGCCAATAAATTAAGCAATCTGGAAGAGATGGAGGCCTTCCTGGAAACCCATAAACTACCAAGACTGAAACAGGAAGAAACTGATTTTTTAAACAGGCCAATTAATTATGAAGAGATTGAGTCAGTGATAAACAACCTTCCAAAAAATAAAACTCCAGGCCCGGATGGTTTTCCTGGGGAATTCTACCAAACATCCAAAGAAGAAATAATACCCATTCTCCTAAGGCTATTTCAAAAAATAGAAACAGAAGGAAAGCTACCAAAGTCATTCTATGAGGCCAATATTACCTTGATCCCCAAACCAGGCAAAGACCCCAACAAAAAGGAGAATTACAGACCGATTTCCCTAATGAATATGGACGCCAAAATCCTCAACAAGATCCTGGCAAATAGAATCCAACTGTACATTAAAAGGATTATCCATCATGACCAAGTGGGATTCATCCCTGGGATGCAGCGGTGGTACAACATTTGCAAATCTATCAATGTCTTAGATTTTATTCAGAAACAAAAATTCAGAAATCATATGATTCTCTCAACAGATGCAGAAAAAGCATTTGAAAAAATACAGTGCCCTTTCCTGATTAAAACCCTTCAGAGTGTAGGAATAGAGGGTCCATTTCTCAAGCTTATAAAAGCCATCTATGAAAAGCCTACAGCAAATATTATTCTCAACAGGGAAAAGCTGGAAGCCTTTCCCTTAAGATCAGGGACACAACAAGGATGCCCACTCTCGCCACTATTATTCAACATAGTACTAGAAGTCCTTTCAACAGCAATCAGAAAACAAAAAGGTATAAAAGGTATCCAAATCAGCAAAGAAGAAGTCAAACTGTCTCTCTTTGCAGATGACATGATACTCTATATGGAAAACCCAAAAGAACCCACTCCCAAACTATTAGAAGTTATAGAGCAATTCAGTAATGTGGCGGAATACGAAATCAATGCTCAGAAATCAGTTGCATTTCTATACACGAATAATGAGACAGAAGAAAGAGAAATCAGGGAATCCATCCCATTTACAATAGCACCAAAAACCATACATTACCTTGGAATTAACTTAACCAGAGACGTAAAGGACCTACATTCCAGAAACTATAAATCACTCTTGAAAGACATTGAGGAAGACACAAAAAGATGTAAAAATATTCCATGCTCATGGATCGGAAGAATTAACATAGTTAAAATGTCCATGCTACCCAGAGCAATCTACACTTTCAATGCTATCCCAATCAAAATACCAAGGACATTTTTCAAGGAACTGGAACAAATAGTCCTTAAATTTGTGTGGAACCAGAAAAGGCCCCGAATTGCCAAGGAACTGTTGAAAAGGAAAAACAAAGCTGGGGGCATCACAATGCCAGATTTCAAGCTGTACTACAAAGCTGTGATCAAAAAGACAGCATGGTACTGGCACAAAAACAGACACATAGACCAATGGAACAGAATACAGAACCCAGAAATGGACCCTCAGCTCTTTGGGCAACTAATCTTTGATAAAGCAGGAAAAAACATCCAGTGGAAAAAAGATAGTCTCTTCAATAAATGGTGCTGGGAAAATTGGACAGCTACATGCAAAAGAATGAAACTTGACCACTCTCTCACACCATACACAAAAATAAACTCCAAATGGATGAAAGACCTCGATGTGAGACAGGAATCCATCAAAATTCTAGAGGAGAACATAGGCAACAACCTCTAGGACATCGGCCAAAGCAACCTTTTTAATGACACATCCCCAAAGGCAAGAGAAACAAAAGATAAAATGAACTTATGGGACTTCATCAAGATAAAAAGCTTCTGCACAGCCAAGAAAACAGTCAAAAAAACTAAGAGGCAGCCCACGGAATGGGAGAATATATTTGCAAATGATGCTACAGATAAAAGACTGGTATCCAAAATCCACAAAGAACTTCTCAAACTCAATACACAAGAAACAAATAAATCAAAAAATGGGCAGAAGATATGAACAGATACTTTTCCAATGAGGACATACAAATGGCTAACAGACACATGAAAAAATGTTCAAAATCAGGGAAATTCAAATCAAAACCACACTAAGATACCACCTTACACTAGTTAGAATGGCAAAAATCAAAAAGGCTGGAAACAGCAATTGCTGGAGAGGATGTGGAGAAAGGGGATCCCTCGTACATTGTTCGTGGGAATGCAAGTTGGTGCAGCCACTCTGGAAAACAGTGTGGAGGTCCCTTAAAAAGTTAAAAATGGAGCTACCCTATGACCCAGCCATTGCACTACTGGGTATTTACCCCAAAGATACGGACGTAGTGAAGAGAAGGGCCATATGCACCCGAATGTTCATAGCAGCATTATCCACAATAGCTAAACCATGGAAGGAACCGAGATGCCCTTCAACTGACAACTGGATTAAGAAACTGTGGTCCATATATACAATGGAATATTACTCAGCTACCAGAAGAACGAGTTCTCAACATTTGCTGCAACATGGATGGCACTGGAGGAGATTATGCTAAGTGAAATAAGTCACGCAGAGAAAGACAATTATATGATTTCTCTCATCTATGGAACATAAGAACTAGGAAGATGGGTAGGGGAAGAAAGGGATAAAGAAAGGGGGGTAATCAGAAGGGGGAGTGAAGCATGGGAGACTATGGACTCTGAGAAACAAACTGAGGGCTTCAGAGGGGAGGGGGGCCGGGGAATGGGATGGACTGATGATGGGTAATGAGGAGGGCACATATTGCGTGGTGCACTGGGTGTTATACGCAACTAATGAATCATCGAACCTACATCAGAAACCAGGGATGTACTAACTATGGTATGGTGACTAACATAATGTAATATGTTATGGTGTATGGTGTGACCATACATAGTATGGTGACTAACATAATGTAATAAAAAAACATTAAAAAATAAAATAAAATGACTTTGGTATTATACTCTGGTTTCTCTTGAGGTCATATAAATCCTTCGCCTTTTACTAATATGACTTTGGTATTAGAAATCGTCCCATGTATTCATGCCTAAGCCCATTTCAATTAGCTCCCTTTGTTGTAAGTAAGAGAATTCCAAACCCAAATTGACTCGGGCAAAAAAAAAAAAAAAATAGTATTCAATGCCTGACATAACTGAGAGATCCAACAACTACCAGGCTTTAGGCTCAGCTGTACGAAGGGTTTAACATGTTATCATCAGGTCTCACTTTCTCTCTACCTCTTTACTTGACTTCTTTTTTTGCGGGGGGCTATTCTTCACTCATCTTCTCAGAATTCATTCAGCTTCACCACATTAAGAGATTGAGAAATGCAGCCTTATATTGGCAAAACAAAGATTTGTGGCTTTAGTAGAGTCAGGAAATGAAATTTTCCGGAGACATCTATAGTAGAAAGGTTTCCCAAAAAATCTTCACAGGGAATTATAGAGGAGAACATGAAAGGACTATTAAAAAACTCATGAGTCTTTGCTGATACTCCCAGAAATTAGTGATTTTTATTACACAGTGGTAAGAGCCAGTGAAAAATGATTTATCAACTTAATGTTTCTCAGGTTGTATGGAATGCGGAAAATATTTGTAAACCATCTACATGATAAGGGATTAATATCCAAAATATATAATGAACTCATACAACTCAATAGCAAAAACACAAATAACGCAAATAAAAAGAAATGGACAAAGGACCATAACAAACATTTCTCCAAAGAAGATGCGGAAAAGGCCAACAGTTATAAGAGGTTTGAAATCATGAGTTCCTAGAAAAATGCAAATTAAAACCACAATGAGATATCAACTCATGCTTGTCATAATGGCCATAATTAAAAAGACAAGAGATAATGAATTCTGGACTGGATGTGGCAAAAAAGGAACCCTTGTGCACTATTGGTGGGAGTGGAAACTGGTGCAGCCATTATGGAAAACAGTATGGAGGATTCTCAAAAAATTAAACACAGAACTACCAAAAGACCCAGTAATTCAACTTCTGGGACTATATCCAAAAGAAACAAAAACATTAATCTGAAAAGATGTCTGTACTTATGTTCACAGTGGCATTATTTACAACAGCCAAGTCATAGAAACAACCTAAGTGTCCACTGATGAATGAGTGGACAAAGAAGTTGTGCATATACACACAATGAAATATTATTCAGCCACAAAAAATGAGAAAATCCTGTCATTTGCAACAACATGAATGGACCCTGAGGGAATTATGTTAAGCAAAATAAGTCAGACAGAGAAAGACAAATATTGCATGCTCTCACTTATATGCAGAATCTTAAAAACAGAAATGAAAATAAAACCTCATAGAAAAATCAATCAGACTTGTGGTTACCAGAGGTGGAGGGTTAAGGGAGGGGAAACTGGAGGAAGATCAAAAGGTACACACCTTCCAGTTACAAGATAAATAACTACTAGGGATATAAAGTACAACATGATGTTTGTAGCTAACACTGCTGCATGATATACAGGAAAGTTAAGCATCATGACCTGAGCTGAAATCAAGAGTCAAATGTTTAACTGACTGAGCCACCCAGGTGCCCCAATTCTTTTGAGAATGTTATGAAATAATGAGAGTATGTGAAGCATTTGGTATGTTACTTGCACATACATGAAGCTCAGTAAATGTAGTGATCATTGTTTAAAAAAATAGTGAAAGCCATAACCAAGCCATAAACATGTTAAAATACTATGGAGTTTTTTTTAGAGTAAAAGGATGGGTAGAAGTGCCTGGATGTAGTTTGTAACAAAATGAGTAGTGACAAAGTAACTCATTGACAGTGGATTCCTAGAATACAGAAAAGTGTGCTGTGATGCATAACACCTGCTCTGGGCAGTGAAAATTAAAACTGATGACAGCCACGCCAAGAATGTTCCATCGCTAACAGGGAATGGAACACTGGGTGGTGGATGAGCCTGAAAATGGGGTGTATGAGAGATGATAAAGGACATAATGCGCATGCTCAGAAACTTGGCCTTTTTCCCATAACATAGAGATAGCAACAATTTTTGTGTGAAGAGATATTATAAATCTATTTTAGAAGCATAACTCTGGCAGCATGTGGAAGATGGAGGTACAAATTTATTTAGGAAATTATTGCCATGATCCTGCCGGGAGTAGTGATAAGGCTTCAAATATGATTATGTCAGTAGGAATGGATGAAAAAATAATTCAAAATACAATGAATAAATCATACTTCAAGAGGAGAGGAAATTTAAAAAAAAAAGGTTCTATGATTTCTAACTTGAGTTTTGAGGGAGAGGTAATAGAAATCACAGGAGGTAAGACAATTTTGGAGAGTAGAAAGAACAAATTTTGGTTTTGGATTTTTAAGTTCAATGTGCCAGTAGAACATTCAGCATATTTAGAAATTTCCATCTGCAGCTCTAGAGAAAGGTGCAATCTAGAGATAAACACTTGTGAATTTTCTAATTATTAGCACTAGTTAAAAACAAGGAATTTCTTTTACTTGCTTCTAGCCAAAGGAAGCATCCAAAATTATTGCATGGGTCATAGGAATGAAATAATTAGAACTACCCTCTTGACAAATACTCTACCTGGTGGTCCCTCTGGATGGATAAGTACAGGCTATAAAGAGCAAAGTAAATTTATTTTATGGCTTTGCAAACAGTTTAACTTTGCAGCCACCCATGTATGAAACAAAGAGATAAAAGCAGTCCTTTGACTTGCACGGAAGGGAAAAAATGAAAATAACATAAGAAAGTGATCATTATTGCGAAGCTTTGTGAAGAAGATGAACTTCCAGTTTTAAGTCTTGCAGGAAAAGGTGAATTTCAATTATAATTTTAGTTGCTAGACAAGCAGTATATGCCAGAGAATTATGGCTAGGATGAGCAAGACAAGTGCAATAGACACTAAGCTGTTTTATAAATGTTCTTGTAATGGATGCTCCTGGAAGCCTCGTTGCTTTCCTCTGGAGTTTCCATTTGCAATTAGAGCACTGATTCACTTAAAATGCTAAGAATGTTTATCAACATCTATCTCTCACCAGAATGAAGTAACTGGTTAAGGACTTATTCTTACAGTGTTAAAAAGCAAAAAACTGGACAAAGTACATGAGGCACTATTCAGGCACTATATATTCAGGCACTGAATGTGGCAGTTTAGTTTCTGAGAGAATGGAAATAAGAGAAATAAACCCCACATTCATCCAAGCTTTCTACCTGGGGGCAGTTTCCCAAACTGCACAAAGGGAGTCAGTCTCAAGCAGTGAGCAGAGTCCTTCCTTTGGAGGAGGAGGCACAGATCAGAGTTCAGGACTGGGGGAGTGGCTAGACTATGTGGGATATAAGCCATAGATGAGCAGTCCTCATGGAGAGTGCTCTGGAAGTGTGGATGTGAGTCCCCCGTGAGCTTTGAGAGCCAGATGCAGGTATTCAGAGCAAGATTCTACAATGCCTGGCACAGGGTGGTTGCAGTTGATCTGAGAGCTGACCTGGATACCAGAAGACTTATAGGACTAAAAGACATCAGAGTCTGAACCCAGTCAGAGTTAAGAGACCTCACTGACCAACTTGGGCATCTAGCTGAAAAACCTGAAAAAAACATGCCTTAAAGAATCACACCCTGAAGAACCGGCTACACCCTAGGACTAAGAAGGATTTAAACAGATTTACCCTAACATGGAGTACAACCAAAACAGAGAATCAAAACCATTTTTTAGTAATTAAACTGTCTGTAAGAGCAAACTTCAAAACTAAAGACAACATAATGCTGACTCTCTTCGATGAATCAGCTGCACTGTTTAGTCTACAATAAAAATTACTAGACATTCAAAGAAACAGGAAAGCGTGACCTGTAATTAGAGAAATTACGTGTCAATGAAAAGAGGTAACATAGATGTTAGAAGTAGCAGACAAGAAAAAACTAGCAGACAAATATTTTCAAAAAGCTACTATAAATATTTTCAGTACATAAAAAGAAGAAAATAATAAGTGAAGGGATGAGCAATCAGCAGAGAAAAGAAATATATAAAAAAACTAACTAAAACAATTCTACTAAAGGAGGCTCAGAGTTGGAAGAATCACGTTTCCCAAGTTCCAGGCTTACTATACATCTAGAGTAATCAAGACATTGCACTGTTGGCAAAATACATAATAGGTATATAGCTTCATGGAAGAGAAAAAAAAAACATAATTGATTTTCAATAAAAGCACTGATCCAAATCCAGAGGAGAAATGAATCTCTTTAACAAATGGTATAGGATCAAGTAGATTTCCTTAACTCATGCGCTCCACAAAGTTAATTCAGTATAAAGTATAGACCCAAAGATAAAAGTGAAAGTTATAATTATTCCAAAAAAAAAGCACAGAATAACGTTATGATATTTTTAGAAAGGATACAAAAAGAACTATAATCAGTGAAAAATAATGTTAAATTAGACTTTATCAAAAATAAAAATCGCTGCCTGGGTGTCTCAGTCTGTCGAACATCAGACTCTTGATTTTGTCTCAGGTCATGATCTCAGGGTCCTGGGAGTGAGCCCCACATTGGGCTCTGTGTTCAGCAGGGAGTCTGCTTGAGATTCTCTCTCTCCCTCTCTTTGTGCCCCTCCTCCCCCTTCTCTCTCTCTTTCAAATAAATAAATCTTTAAAAAAAAAAAAACTCTGCTCAATAAAAATTACCATTAAGAAAATAAAAAAAACAAGCCACATATAGGAAAAAATATCCTAAATACAAATATTTGACAAAAGACTGGTTTCTTGAATATATAAGGAAGTTTTACAACTCAGTAACAAGACAAACAACCTAATTAGAAGATAATTTAGAAAGACACTTAACAAAGCAATGTTTTTGAAATGGCCACTAAGCACATGAAAAGGTGCTCAATATCCTTGTCATCATGGATTTGAAAAATAACACCACAAATAATAAAATAATACCCCAATGAAGTATTATTTCATAACCTCTAGAATGGCAAACAAAAAAAAAATTAGCAAGGGTGTGGAAAATCTGAAACTCTCTTGCATTGTTAGTGGAAATGTAAAATGGTATCATTTTTTTGGAAGAGTCTTTGGAAGTTTCTTATAACGTTAAACATAAACCTACCCTACCACCTAGGAATTCCAATCATAGCTATCTAGCAAGGGGAAGTGAAAGTATGTGTTAGCATATACAAAATACAAGAGTATTACAGCAGCTTTATTTAAAATGATCCCAAACTGGGAAGGAACTGCTGAACTGGCAGCCATCAACAAGGAATGAAAAGACAAATTGTGGTATACTCTTACAACAAAATTTTACTCACCAATAAAATACAAGGAACTAATAAAAGCAATAACATGGATATAGCTCAAAAACCAATGAGTGAAAAAAAGCCAAAAAATACTAATAGCTCCATGTTGATGATGCTCAAAAGCAGGCGGAATTAATCTATGGCTATAGAAATCAGAGCAGTGGTTGCTGCCTATGGATAGTGATGAATGACTAGAATGGGACAGGAAGGAACTTGCTTGCTGATGAAATTGTTCCGTATCTTGGTTGGAGTGTTGGTTACATGGGGGTATGCATCTGAGAACTCATTGAATTGTATGTCTAAGATCTGTACATGTATGTCACTGTATGTCAAGTTTATACATATATATATATTTTGTATATATAAATATATATAAAGAATGTGCATTGAACCTCTGCTATGTGTAAAGCACTATAACAAGCATTGTGGGCGGGGGGACTCAAACAACAATGAAATGTCAACTAGAATAAAGACAGGATGCTATTTGTTAAAACATGGTTTGGAAGTCTAAGTAGCCAAGGTATCAGGAGCCTTAGTAAATCATTCTTTTGCCTTTAGCAGAGGTAGCCTTTTTGTTGTTTTTATTACAACAGTTAGACATTTATTAACTAGGACAATTACTCATTTTTTTAAACAGGTAACATAACACTAATAAGTTCTGTAAAAATATATACACCTCAGTACTCTCTGAGTTTTACTCATTTATTTTTAAATCACATTCTTGTTTCTGTTCATGTTCAAGCACACGGACTTTTAAAATTTATTCTCACTTCCTAATACCTTCTCTCCCTGACTTCTTCCAGGTCTCCAGAACCTCTTTTCAACCTCCTAAAGGTAGCTTCCCTTCCTTCTTTACTCTTCACTGGAGGGAAAGAACTGCTCAGTTCCATCTTAATCAGAGAGTAGGCATGAACTTGTCTCTTTAGCATTCTCAATTAGATTGCTGAATACCAAGCATCCCTGCTGTGTTCCTTCTGATGTCCTTGTTTCTTTCCCTCTCCTCTTGGCAAAACAGAAAGAGAGAAGAATTATGGAGCAGCATGAAGCCTCTGGTCTGAATGAAAACTCTATGACTGCCTTTTTTCCAAGCAACAAGTTCTCAGGCAGACAGCTTCTAAATTGCCTTAAGCTCCCTTCCCAGTAGATATGCTAGATGCTTACTAATTAATTTGAGCTGAATGGGCCCTAAGCAACTCTCATTCACAGAATTCACTTCTCAGTGCTCTGTAGATTTGAAAGGACCATACCTTCCAAGAGCATAACACTGTATAACCTGGATAAGGCTAGTGAACAGGTATAAAATAATTGCCAGAGGCAGCGAGTTAAGCCTTGCTATTATAGAACATATTACAAAGAAAAGAATGGGAAACATTGGTTGATGAGAACTTTGGGTATTAAACCGAGTCTCTTCATTTTAATAGATTTTTAGATACCTATTATATGTAGCAACATAGTGATGAGAACATTTACACCTTATGTGCATCTTTTCTGAAATCTGCAGTATTCATTAATTACTTTTCTGTAGGTGATCTTCAGGTCTGGAGGAATAAAATCAGATTCTAAAAGAAGAAAAACTGAAAAACTCATATTTCAGAAGCTGATAAAAACTTTAGGAGTGGGTGAATATTATGAAAGAATGGAATGATAGTTGATCTGTAATGTCTGGATTCATAAAAGTTCTGTCATGCTTAGCAGAAAAGAAATTATAGAAAGCACCCACCTATCATTTATCTTCATCTTTATTGAAAATAATTTTTAGGAGAAGGAATGCCAGTAATGGCTTATGTTACCGCAACTGATATATCTCCTATGGTAAGTGTGGAGTACTTATCACTTGAAAATATATCTTTCTTCAACTTCACATATATCATCACGTACTGCACCTGGCCATGGTAGCACACTCCATAGAGGCTGTTTGGTCTCCAGGTCTGCAAGTGAGTTAGCAGACACACAGTACTAGACTGAATATTTGTGCCCCCCCCCCCCCCCCAATCCAAATATAAAATCCTAAAGCCCGGTGATATTTGGAAGTGGAGACTTTGGGACATGATTAGGTCACAAAAGTGTAGCCTTTATGAACAGGATTAGCGCCTCCATACTTAGTTCTGATGGAAAACCAGAGTTGAGAATGCCCGGATACCGCAGAAACCTTAGGTGTTGCCTGGTGTCTTAGCTGCTTTGGACTGCTATAACAGAATACCACAGACTGGGTAGTTTATAAACAACAGAAATGTATGGCTTACAATTTTGGAAGCTGGGAATTCCATTGCCAAGGCAACAGCAGATGTGGGGTTTGGTGAGAGCTCGCTTCTTAGTTCATAGATCACTAGCTATGGTACCTGGATATTCTCAACTGCGGCTGCTCATCAGAATTAAGTGTGGAGGTTTTTAAGCATACAGAAATCTTATCCAGACTTCCTGAATCACAATCTTCACAGAAGAGCCTTTATACCTATACTTTATTTTGAGTGGCACAGATGATTCTGATGTGTAGACCAACTTTCCTACTCAGGAATGCAAGTAAAAACCAAAACGAACATAATTTTTTCTTCCTGTGTTAAATCATATTGGGACCAGGCATGCTTTCCTATCTCTATGTTAAAGAATACTGGGATTAAGCAAAAATAATTTAGCTACTTACTCTAGGAAGTATTTGCTCTTAGAAGATAAGTCTGTGAACCAACTGAAAAAGCTTACTTTTCAATACTAACAGTTTACTCATCAAAAGTGACTTCGAGACCCTTGCCTCATTGTGCCCACAAGTTCAAAGCTACAATGTGATAAAATCTGCTAAATCCTGAGTAGTTTTTACCTTGTAAACTGACCTTTACATTTCCCAGCCCAGGCTCTAATATCCTCGTCTACTCTCTTTCCCTTGAAAAACATCTCAGGCTCTGTCAAGGTGATGTTCTCCCTGATGGCAGTATGTCTGATAAACTTAGCTTTGCTTGATCAACAAGTACTTTTTGATGAGTTGGAAGTCATAGTTAAGTCAGCATCCCTCAGTTGCATAAATTATTTAACAATCACTACATTTTAGAAAATAAAATACAGACTTCAACTGAAAGGCATAAACTACTTAGCTACAGACTGATGACTTGAATTCATTTGGCATTTTTGCAAATGTTCTCTCATTTTTTCATGTCCACAGATGATTTTATTCTGGAGGGAGCTCTAGCAATGCAGCAAGCTTTGATATCCCAGAACACCCTACTTTAAAATCTTTACCTGTCAAAAATTTCTAAGTTGCATTTTCTCCTAAAAACCTTAACTTTTCAGGCATCATATTACCCCCCAAAATACACAATCTCTGATTATCTTCCTTAATAGGGGGCATTCTGGAGTTGTTCCCATATAGTAATATGTGTTCTAAGCCAATTAGGAAAATATTATATATGGCAGTTAGGCAATCATGACATTTACTTCAGCTTAATCTTTTTTCCTTTGAAATAAACTATTTATTTTATACCAAAATAGCTTAATACTACTCTATCTCAATTCTAAACTTGAGCCTGACTTTAGATACAAATTTCAAAAGTTCATGAGAAAAATATGTCTGATCCCATGAACTGAGGTTCCAAAAGGGAAAATATTTAAGAAGATATAGAGCTTATCCAAACAAAAAAGAGAGAGGGGACATTCAGTCAAGAATGGTCTGAGAGGAATAAACACTGGAGTAAATACCCTAAAGACAAATAGGGATATTTGTAACTGATGAGATTGGTTTTTTGAAGGGCACATATGGAAGATGACCAGGAGTGAATGTGATATAATCAGAAGACAGAAGAGTCCAGAAAGGAAATCTAGAATTCAGAACAAGCCTAAATTTGACCCCCCCCCCAAAAAAAACTATTTTAAAATTGAACTTAGCCAAAAGTTCTTTCAAATTACATGTACGGTATGAAGAAGACAGGAGAACGAGGTGGAAAACTGGACAGGGCAGTTATGTCCATCTGTGGGGGTATGTGGTTAAAGGTCAAAATCCTTAAAATCTTTTGACTCAACCTCAAACTCCCATAGCTAAGATAAAGAGAGACTTTAAAAATAAAGTTCACTATGTGCTTGTGATCCACTTTTGAGTGGATCATGGGGCCCTGGGGCATGTCTGGTTTGAGGCAATAAAAGAAGGAATTAAAGAAAGTCACATAACAGTGGAGCTCAGGTGGGTTACTGACTCCAGCTCTAAGGGCCTGGAGTCAAACTGCAAGTTCAGATGCAACTATAATATATGACCTAGCACAGGCTAGGAGTCTGGCATATTTTTAATATAATCCATTACAACTTTTTTTCTGGTTTTATGATACTGTTGGAATCAATAGTAAAAGCAGCAAAGATGTGCAGTGAGTTTGGACACTCACATCTCAACATGAGATAAAAACATTCGCTAATATTTTAGTATATAGGCCTCCAGATTTTGTGTATATAGATATGGATATATAACAAGATTGGTATAATATAGTATCTAGTGTTTTATAACCTCTTTAACTTCATTACTCTTTCTCAAAAGTATTCATCAGTAATTTCTAATGTCTTTATAGAGCCTGGATTGGATCATAATTGATGTAACTAGCAAACTACTTTTCAGATTTTAATGTTTTAGCCACAAAACTTTCTTGTAGCTATATTTTCATCTATTACTATTTTCTTCAATTAAACCCCGAGAAGTACAAATTCTGAGTCCCAGGCTATGCACATTTGTAAGACTTTTTTTCTCATCATTTAAGCTATTAAAGTTTTGTTTGTAGAAATTTATTGATGAGAAAGTGTAATAAATTGTGTATTTTTTTAAAAAGTAAAGGTAAGTGGCAGTGAATTTACTACATCACAACACAGCATTTTAATATATTAGGTTTATTAAGTTAGCAATAGATGAGGAAGTACTGCGATTAATGTCAGATAATCCAGATCAAAATTCCTGTAATGTCATCTGTCACTAGACTCTCAAATAATGCACTGATCTCTACCAACACTTTACATCATCTTTAAAGTTGGATATATAATACCCGTCATAGACGTCTCTCACGTTTGTTTGAGGGATCAATATGCAACAAAGTACACGGAGTACTTAGATATATATCAGAGATTCTCAGTAAGGTCAGAGCTGAAGGGAAGTCATGGCCAGGCCTCAGAGGGTGTCTACAATAGGCTCCGTGGGAGCCCAAGTGTGGTGACTCGGTCAGGAAGCTACATGGTGCTCTGACCAGCCACAGACTTGAAGGCGTGTGTCAGTCAGAGAAGCAGCTACTACTGAGAAGTAAGGGAGCACGTAGTTGGTTTTTTTCTCCTCCCCTCTATTTTCATATCACAAATTTTACTCTAGGTTAAACAATAATCATGCATTGCCTTTTCACAGTTTCTGAGGGTTAGAATTCAAACTTGGCACAGAAGGAATAATTGCTCATGTCATCTGCAGCCTTAGCTGCAAGCTAACACATGAGGCTAGAGGTTATAATCTTCTGAAGGCTCCTGTATGTGCATGCCTGGCAGGTGATGCTAGTTGTGAGCTGAAGGCATAGTTGGACTGTCATTTTGAAGATCTGTATGTGACATTTACGTGGGCCCTGGATTGCTTTATAACCTGGTGGCTTGGTCCTATTGACTGGACAAGCATCAGGAGAAAGAGACAGACAGAACCTCAAAGAACCCACCTTGCCTTTATGAACTTGCAACTATCTGTGGAAGTCACATGGTATCATCTCCAACACAATTGGTCAAGACAATTTCAAAGGCTCACTCAGGTTCAAGAAGAGGGAACATTATAAAAACACCACGTGGGATGGACTATATCATGGTGGGGTCATCTTCAGAAAATACAAGATACAGGGCCAGGATACAGAAATCCCTGAACTGTTACATCTCCCTTCCTCCACGAAGTTGTAAAAGCTACACTCTTCTTCCCAGGAGCTATCTTGTTGGAGGTAAAAGGAGTAGTAATGTGGGGTGGAAGACATGGGAAATCTGAGAGATTAGAAAGGCTGAACACTATAAAAAGCTAGAAAAACCTTGAAAACTATTAGTATTAACTAGGCTGTAAGCTGAGTTGGATTGATGACTAACATTTATACACATATTTACTCCCCAAAGTGAGGGGCTTGGAAGAAAGAATTATTCAGTAATATATAAAATTAAAAATACTTTCTCAACACCTTAATTCTAGTATAAGTTAAAATTTATTACTCTGTTTTTATTGAATTAGGTTTGTAAAAAAAAAAATTACCCCTACTTTAGAAACTATATTATAAAAAGTTTCTGGCTTGTATTTAATATAGCAAGTTGCCTGATTAGGATTGAATATTAAAATGGTTGAAGTTGGAAAAGTCTCATTTCAGATTCAAGGCATACACTTTTGAACTAGGCAAATGGTTGTACTTTAAATTTTTATAAATATGCACTTATTAAACAGGTACCTTCTAATTATTCTTATGAAAGTTCTAAACTTATGAGTGTTGATGCCCCAGAGTAAATCCTGAATGTGGTAGATTAGGGAGAAATTTACTGTCAGGTATTAGGATTGTTTTATAGGTTCTGTGCATGCCAGAGTGAAGGGACTGTGGGTTCTCGAGATCAATACATCTACTAAGAAAAGTAGGTAAGCTTGGGACACAGGTAGATAAAGTAGCTTCTTCTTCCTCAGGCTGAGACCCTGGAGATTCTATTTTTTTTTTTTTCCTTTGAGCTTAGAAGTCAGAATCCATGACTAGGCCTCGTCTACTGTTCAGAACTTTGTCTTCTGCTTTTCTTCTAATTTCCTGATTTGTTATACTTTTTTGCTCACTTAATTTTGTCTTTCATTTTTTGTACTCAATTACTTATTTTGGAAATTATTTTTACAATTTTCAGTGATTTTTATTTTGTAATTATTCCTTTTCTATACCATCTTTTTCTAATGCATGCAATATTTTCTCTTACCTCTCAAGGTATTGATTAAAGTTAAACTGATTTACGTTTCCTTCAGGCACTTTTTCTGTTTACTTATTTTGTAGCCTCTGATGCTGGGGGACTTCCTCAACCGTCTGGTTACATGGAGTTTGTTATACTGACGAGTGAGACATCAGTGTTATCAGTAGCTCTGTATCGCTGGATAAGGTTCATGGACTACAAGTCTTCCCTGGAGGCTGACAGGGGGAACAGCTGGCTTTTTTCTACCTTCCTATGTAACTATTCCTGCTTCCTTTGGTTGATTTTTCAGAGAAAGACCTAGTATTATCACAGGAAGTTTTAAAGATCATTTAGGAACAAGAGAAGAAAATTGCTCATGATTTTGTATGCACATCTTCACCTAATCTGTATACAACTTTGCTCTTTGCCCTCCTGTGTGCTTATTTCTTTATGTCTAGATTTATACCTGTGTGGGGGCGGTGTAAAGGGGGGTTCATTAACTATGTTTAGAGTGGGAGCCTGAAGGTCCCTAAATGCACTTATATTCTGCATTGCATGTTCTATCAACCTCCTGTGGCTTTCTGGGATTCCATGGAGCAGATGCCTTGCTTCTCACCAAGCCACCCCAGCAATTGCAGGAACTTTGATAAATCATGTATCATCCCCCATCTGCCTTTCATCATCATACACTGGGATAAGAGGATTATAGAAGTCTCCTTGTTTCATCTGAATTTAGAATTGATATTTCTTTTCTCCTTGATGCTTTGGGATAATTTTTTAAAGGAAAAGGGGAAAGATATCTTGACTCTACTTTTCCAAAATTGTAATTCTGGTTTATATATAAAGTACATTTTTAGTAACATTAATATATTTGAGCTAAAACATCTAGACTTTCAAGAATAGAAATAAAATTTTTAAAAAATCTAGAATCCTATCACTCAGAGGTTATCACTCTTAAAGTACATATTCTTAATTGACATATTTGTTCTCATTTTATTCCACTGACTAAAGTTAATTGTTAAACTACCCAGGGCCTCAAGATTTTACCCAGCAAAATAAAGTGGTTACACCAAAGGAATTGAAAGGTAAAATATACCTTCCAAAGCCATTTACCATTTAATGGAATGAAGCTTCCTGTTAGAGCGCCAAGAATATCTCTTTAATTATTGCTCCTATTTTTCCAGAAAGTGTTTACAAACATTACGGAGCACTTCATAAAGACTTGCAACTAAAAATCGATACTTATTGTCTATACAAATAAATAGCTTAATAGAGTTAAAAACAAAAACTTCCATACAATGGAGAAAATGAAAAGTGTTATTGATTGCTTCTCTGCACTTTCACTTTCCACGGCTCAGAAACAATAACGCTCGGGAAGCTCTCATGAGCTACCTAATTAATCAATCATGATTCATGACATTGAAAAATCCCTTCACAACAAAGGCCGTGTCTTATTTACCCTTATCTCTTTCATGGTGCCTGGATAACAACTTTGCACGTATTTCACTCTTAAGAAAAGGATATTAAATACCTGAAAAAATCCCTCTGAAAAAATTTAATAGAGTACATTTTTGCATCCAGGGTTTTTTTTCCCCCTTTGCTGAGATCAATTTCAATTTAGACTAAGATATGAGATATTGTGCAGATGGCATTTGCAAGTCAAAATAAAATTGGTGTGCTTGGTTTTCCTCTGAGTAAGGGTGCTTCTCTTTCTCTTTCAAGCAAAAAAACCCCAATATTTTGCCAGAAATGTGTGGAGAATTTCTAAATTTGGAAAAAACAAAATGGTATATTCGGGGGATAACAAATTTGGTTAATTAATTTTTTAATTTAATGATTTATAACTAGCCAGTATATATTGATTGAATAAAAAATACAAGTACAAATGAGCAAAAACAAAGAAACAAAGAAAGAAACTTGGAATCATATCCCAATAGTCAAAGATACCACTGCTTGCATTTCTATTCTAGTTTTTATGCACAATATGTTTATTGTATTTAAAAGAACTGCATGACTTGATCATATAAATAAGCAGAAATGAGCTCCATTTTTCTCAGGATTCTGAGTAAACCTGAGGATTAAAGGCATGCCAAAGCCTCCCATACAGCTGATCAAAATAAGCACTCAAATTCCTGGATCCACCACAAAGCCCTGTATTACCGATGGAGGCGATGAGTGACAAGCGATGGAAACAAGCGGAAACTACCTTTCAATTCCCCATGTTGCTTCCGCAACATTTTTTCTCTGGAAAGGATGCAACTGGGTATGAACAGGAAACCAGTGACTCATCTTGGACAAATAATGTGTATCTCAAACTCCTAACTATCTTTTCAAGTTAGGAGAGTCATCCAAACAAGGAAGATGTGCAATCATTCTCAGCCTGAGACCATCCATGGTTTAATTGGGTTGGCAAACTATGGCCGGTGGGGCACATTCAGCCTGCTGCCTATTTTCTCATTGCCTGTTAGCTAAAAATTGTTTTGCAATTTCTACATGGTTGGATAGCAATCAAAAGAATAATATTTTATAATATGTGAAAATTGTATTAAATTCAAATTTCAGTGTCAAAAGTAAAGTTTTATTGAAATAGCCAAACCCATTCATTTATATAGCAAATATGGCTATTTTCATGCTACACAAAGTTAAGTCGCTGAGACAAAAACTGGATGACCTGGAAAGTCTAAATTACTTGCTCTCTGGCTCTTTACTGAAAAAGACTGCTGACCCTTGGTTTCCTCTCCTCATCTCACATCTGATATCAGTATCATGGGCTGGTCCTCCCTAGCCCATCTCCCCTAAGGCTGATATTTTGGAATGGGAAGTGTAATCCTCTTTGGCTTATTCAACCTAAGATTAACTTACCAGAATTCAGCAGCTCTATCTTGAATAATTAAGGAAAATTCAGCAAAACTAAAGCTAATAGGGAGGTAACTGCTAAAAAGTAAAACTTTTTTTTTTTCCATTGCCTTTATTCAAAAGAGTGCTCTAGCCACAAGCATCATTAACTTACCATGATCTCTTTATCCCAAGGTGAGAGCATCACGGTAATAAAAGGGTTTTTTTTAAATCCTTTTTTCTATTGGCCTATTTATCTTTAAGGCTGACTCATTAGAAGCTAGTTACTGCTTCTTATTGTCTCACTGATATATCTTTTTTTTTTTCACTGATTTATCTTAATTAATGAGATAAAGTTTAGAGGCCCTGGTTATTGCCAGCAATCCCTGATGACTTTTTTTTTTTTTTAATCCCAGTACTTGCAATATATAAACAATCGTAAAGTTCACATATCTTCACCTCCCTAGGCAAGATCTCAACAGAACTTGAATAAACTCCTTTAGCTTTCAAAAATTATGGGAGATTTTGGTGTGATAAGGAAGGAATGCGTAAAAATCAGTCATTTAAAACTCTACTCAACATAATCTGGAGACTACCTTTATCTTCCTTTAAGTTTCAAAAGGACACACTTGGTTTATTGTCAGTATTAGATATTTATTACCAAGATACATATGCAGTAAAGTACATACTTTTTTTGTATGTGCATTCTGGTAACATCATCATAGACCCTGTTTCTGAGACTGAGTGAGGTATACAACAAGCTTCGTGGGTAATTAAAAGATTAATTTGGAGATATTTAGGTCACTACCAGAGACAGTAATTTATTTTTTTTGTTCATCTACTACTTGGACTTTCAAGGCAGATAATTTAACCAGATTTTTTTTTCTTTTTAACCAGCCCATATGGAGTACCAGTATGAAGTAAAGGTTCTTTCAAGTTACCACAAAGATAGTTAACCTTCATAGATTGCATAGGTGTTTGCTTGCCCGCGTCCTTTCTTTGGGGTGTCATTCCTCCCACTCCTCCATAGTAACATTGTTCTGTGTTCTTGGTTTGGTTATAATTGACTCTGTCACCCCAATGGCAGAATTAGTCATGTGATCCAGACCCAGCCAATATCCCTGGCCTTTGATTAGTTCAGAAATGACCATTTGGCCATATCCTAAGAGTTGGAATCCTTGACAGGAATTTTACTATCAGAAAGGCACAGTCTTTTTGGGGGGATTCCAGGCTCTTCATTAATTAGTTCATTCATTAAACAAATGTTAATGATTATCTTTATGTGCCAGACAAGAGTGCCAGACTCTGGTCTGGCCTGTTGAAATAAATCAGTGAAACCAAACAGGACAAAACATTCCTACTCTACGGAGGAGTTTGCCTTCTAATTGGGGAGGGGGATGGATAATACACAATAAATAAATTGTAGAAGTAACATTTGGTATGGAATAAGAGTCATGGACACAAGGAGAAAATAGAGCCAGGTAAATGGGATTGGGAGTGCTGGGGTTGATACGATACAATATTAAGCGGGATGGTCAACATAGCTCTTATGAAGAAGGTGACATTTGAGCAATGACTTGAAAGAGGTGAAGGAGTTAGACATAAAGATATCTGGGTGTCAAGTGTCTCAGCTATGAGACCAAAATGATATTATGAAAGAGGGAGGAAAGGACAGAGCTGAGTTTTTAATCCTTCAACCATAAGAGGTTAAGAAGACATAGAAGAAAAAGTAAAAAGGAAGGAGCCACCAATGAAACAGGAGGCAAATCAGAAAATTGTGGTGTCGTGGAGGAAGGTATGACCAACTCCTAGCCACCTTGCCTGTTAGGTAAAGAGAACCTGTATGATATTAAAGCCAAGCAATGCCAAGAAACTGTGTTGAATCAAATTTGCTTGAATCTAATTTAATTTCACTCTGATGTCCCTCTAAAACACTTTAGCCTAGTACCATGACTTTGGATTCATTCAACATGACAAGAGTCATAGTTACTTAAACAAAGCAGTCCCACTTTGAAGTTTTTCCTAAAAATGGAGCCATATAATTGGCAGATATTTCATTTTTCTTTTACATGAAAGACTTCACTTGCTGGACTGAGCAGCTTTCTAAGTCTACACCTCCAAAGATGCCATCAATTTATTATAATATAGCTAGTTCACATCCAGCCAAAATCATGCCTATCCACTTCCCAAATGAGTTACAGCCAAAACTGTCACTTATTTCTACAAATGAAGAGGATATCTTCAAATTATTTTTTGAAAATAATTTCTAATGTCACAATCTACTCCACTGACATTCATTTACTTTCTAATTTTTTAGGTAATACCTATTTATGTAACCTTGTTACCATAGGGCCATTTTTTAGTATTAGACTTTTATCCTCATTCTTTTGCCTTTAGCTAGTTTTTTTTAGTTGGCCTGGGATCCTTACCCTCATGGGATAGCATGAACCATAATTTCTAAGAGGTCTAGAGATAACATATTTTCTCAATGACATTCAACAGGAAATAAAAAGAGGTGCCCCAAAAGTCCCCTAGTTCATCTGTAGTTTTTCCAAACTCCATTTTGGGGTAGCAAACTTATTGTTCTTGCCCGTATGGTGATGATCCTTTTCACTAACTATTCTTATGATGGAAGATGTCCAAGACTGCCACATGCCAACCACAGTTTACAATTTAGTGGAACCATTTTTATAGTTTACATAAAATATAAATCTAAGTATGCCTCCATTGGATATTATCAGTTTCATGTCCATAAGCCCATAATGCAGAGATGAGAAGAATATTTTGAAAGTGAGGTATCAAGTAAGATTTTTAAAAATACCATTCCTACGACTCTTCAATTCCTAGACCTCTGTAAATAACTATGGAAGAGGCGGCATTATATGTAAGTTGTCTCAGATCATGTACCACACAACACGAGACAGGGCAATTATGGTCAATAAAGGACACTGTAAATGAGTTTTCAATAGATCGTCATAATTATTTAAGGCCAGCTACATATGCATGGTGTGCTCATGATAGGAGTAGTTTCCTTTCATGGGCTTCAACTTATTGCTTCTATTCCTGGGAAGTGAGTGCCTTGGATAGAAGCCATATTGATGGAAGAAACTGGTGATACATGAAATACTCAGTAAGCCCATGTCATACACAGAAGATGGCCACAGGTGATGGGTATGAAGGAGGGCACATATCGCATGGAGCGCTGGGTGCTATACACAAACAATCAATCATGGAACACTACATCAAAAACTAATGATGTACTGTATGGTGACTAACATAATAAAAAATTAAAAAAAAAAAAAAGAGAAGATGGCCATAGGAAGCAAACTTATATTCCAAACAGTGCTTTTCAGTGAGTGTAAACAATTGTCATATTGACGCTACAAAAAACCTGATGTAACCAACATGCTATCAGTGGCTAGCTATTTTTGAGTAGAGTATAATGCTTTATTAGAAATTCAAAGCTTGCTGTTGCTGGCAAATTTGGTTCTCAATAGTGGCTATATCAACTTACCTTAGTAAGGAGAGGACAAGTCAGAGACCCAAATATAGTCTCTGTTCTTTTCTGGTGAAAAAACTAGGTTCAGACCTCTCTCTTACAAGAGAAATGCATCCACACAGTCTTTATCCAAAACCCTAAGGCACAAATCCTCCAATTGTACTTCTCCTAAATCTTTGACAATTTAGCCAAAGAGCTGCTACTCTCCCCAAATCAAGGTAAATTTGGATCTCAATCTAGACTTCCTTCCAGGCATAACAAACGTCAAAATGTCTTACTTGAAGTTCTGCTGAATGGGAGGATTTTCTCACTCCATTATCTTGCAAGCTCACTCTTAATGAGCTCTTTAACACTGTAGCAATCCACTTTGGGGGTCGTGCTTTCATACCCTGCAGAATTCCCTACAAGTATCTTTTAAGACTTTCATCCTAAATTGGACAGAGAATTTCCTATGAAGCCATAGGCATAGGTTGAGCAAGGAAGAATGGGAACGTGACCTACATAGAGTCAATGAATACAGGAAGAATTTATTCACCTAGGGTACACAGGGGCTTGATCCTACATAGACCACTTCCATTTAATAATGGACTTTATCTGGGCATGCTCACACTTATAATTTGGTGGATCATATAATAGATAATAGATCACAGTGTTCAATTCATGTCTGAAGGTCACTTGTATTATGTGTATGCATATATACATCTGTACGTGTGTAGATACATAGATATAGATATAGATATAGATATAGATATAGATATAGATATAGATATAGATATAATCTTGCAGCAGATACACACACACTTCAGGGACCATACTTAAATGTCCTTTGAGGTTTTACCACTTAAGAATTCTGCTCCATTAGAGATTTCAGACCTCTGAAAATCAGCAGTATCATATGAACTAACTGGGAGGGCAGCTCATAGACCAGCCTAAAATTCTTCAATGGTTCTATAAAGTATACAAAGTGAAGTATGGTAGAACAAGCTAAAATAAATTATTAAGTAATGAGGGATATCTAGGATGAAAACTAAGATACCTTCAAAATAAGAAGTCAATTAAATGCTATACCTCTTTATGAATTAAAGTAAAAGCCATCCTTAACCTTGGAGATTACAACTAATTCCATATCTTTAGACTGATAAAAATTTTACTAAAATATATAGTCCTATAAGCATCATTTCTAACGTCATTCATTTTTTTTTTAATTTAGAATACTTACAACTTTCATTTCTCTAGTGCCAAGTATGACACCATCACACTGATAGAGAAGTATGATGGCCTGAGGAGGAGAGGTAATCCATATTTTTGATGACTAATTTATGATAGAGCTCTTTCCCTGCCATATATGGCTTTGGTATTTAATATTGTCCAAAAAATAAGTGTCTAAAAACACCTACATAAAGAACTACACATAAGTTAAGTATTTGTGAAACTGAGGTTAATATTCTAGAACTCGGTATGTTTGCCCAGGCCAAACTAGAGAAATAAAAGAGAGCTAATAGAATCACAGTACCTAGGATATCTTTGGCAGTGACTGAAATCTCAAGGATATTTCTGGAGATAGAATGTGACTCGTTTATAAACAGAGTAAAGAGGAGAAGCATCAATGGCTTCCTCCTGCTCAGCAATATCATAACTCTAACACCATTTACTCCGTGGGTTAGGGAACAATCAGCTTTTTTTTTTTTTTAAATTACTAAATACACCTCCCAAGTATGTACTCCTACATTTGGAACGTAACAGTTGGAAAAAAATATACACCATTTGTCTCACCTACTGTGGGATAAACTCAGTCACAGTCATTTATCACTTGATACTGTAAGCCTCCGTGGACCACTGGAGTCAATGTTTGAAAACTTTTAAAGTATCCCTTCTCAAATAATAAAGCTGTGTCTTTACAAATTTTTTTGAGTTTCTGAAGAAGAGTAAAATGGCATAATATGGTCGGAGGGAGTTAAGATGGCAGAGGAGTAGGTGACCCCTTTTTCAGCCAATCCCGAGTCGAGCTGGATAGGTACCAGACCAGCCTAAACCACGGAATCAGCCTGAGACACAGGAAGATACATCTGGATCTCTACAAATGAATATCTCCAGTGCTGAGTATTGAGGTACAAAGTGGGGAGCCGTGAAACCGCGCACAGATATCGGAAGATAAATGGAAGGCGGAGGGAGCCACCGCGTTTGGGCGCCGGGAAGCGGTAGCCACCTGCACGGGGGAGCGGGCGGGCGGACAAACGGAAGGGTTAGCAGACTGAGACCGTGAGACGGGAGCGCGTGCCATGAGGCATCTCGCGGAACTCCAGAATCCCGGTGTGCTCACTGGATTCAGACTGAGACCGGGAGCTCCGGGAGCGTGAGGAGGCGGCTGGCGGCATTGGAAACACAAAGGACAGAGATGCGCCGGCCCTGGAAGTGAGGGCTGGGACGCCGGGTGTGGGGCGCACATCCCCAGACGCTGCAGGGTTGAGCAGCACCAACAGTAACAGAGTTAAAGTGGCCAGAACATCAGTGGAGAACGGTCCGCAATCCCTCTGTTCTGAGACAGAGGCTGAGATTCGGCCACTGCTGCTCTGACTCTCAGAAGAGGTACAGCAAACCGCCAGGGAAACCCGCCAAAACAAAAGCCTGGAAATACCGGCTCACAGTGTGCCCGTGCCCATCCCCATCTCCCCTCGCAGGGGACACGGAGACTCTACCCAAACAGGGTTGCCTGAGTATCCGCGCGGCAGGCCCCTACCCCAGAACACAGAAGGCAGGCTGAAAAATCAAGAAGCCCACAACCGGGGCACCTGGGTGGCGCAGTCATAGAGCGCCTGTCTTCGGCTTAGGGCGTGATCCCGGCGTTCTGGAAAGGAGTCCCTCATCGGGCTCCTCCGCTGGAAGCCTGCTTCTTCCTCTCCCACTCTCCTGCTTGTGTTCCCTCTCTCGCTGGTTGGCTCTCTGCCACATAAATAAACAAATAAAATCTTTAAAGAAGAAGCCCACATCCCTAAGATCCCTATAAAACAAGGGGCAGGGCCTGGGACCCAGTCAATAATTTGGGCTCGGGACAACCCCGCAACCTGTCCTCATCAGAATGACAAGAAGGAGAAGCCCCCCCCCCCCCAGCAAAGAAAAGACAGTGAGTCTGTGGCCTCTGCCACAGAAATAATGGATATGGATGTAACCAAATTATCAGAAATGGAATTCAGAGTAACGATGCTCAAAATGATGAGTAGCATTGAAAAAAGTATTAACGAAAATGTTACTGAGAATATAGAATCCGTAAGGACAGAAAAGAGAGCGAATCTGACAGAAATTAAAAATTCTATGAGCCAAATGCAGGCAAAACTAGAGGCTCTGACGGCCAGGGTCACTGAAGCAGAGGAACGTATTAGTGAATTGAAGGATGGGTTAATAGAGGAAAAAACGAAAATAGAAGCTGGTCTTAAAAAAATCCACACCCACAAATGTAGGTTACGGGAGATTACTGACTCAATGAAACGATTCAATGTCAGAATCATCGGCATCCCCAAGGGGGTGGAGAAAAACAGAGGTCTAGAAGAGATATTTGAACAAATTGTAGCTGAAAACTTCCCTAATCTAGAGAGGGAAACAAACATTCATGTCCAAGAGGCAGAGAGGACCCCTCCCAAGCTCAACCACGACAAACCTATGCCACGTCACGTCATAGTGCATTTCGCAAATATTAGATCCAAGGATACAGTATTGAAAGCGGCCAGCAAAGAAATTTCTCACGTACCAAGGCAAAGGCATCAGAATTACGTCAGACCTGCCTACACAGACCTGGAATAAGAGAACGGGTGGGGGGGGCATTTTTAAAGTTCTTTCAGAGAAAAACATGCAGCCAAGGATCCTTTATCAAGCAAGGCTGTCATTCAGAATTGATGGAGAAATAAAGACCTTCCAGAATCGCCAGTCATTAACCAATTTTGTAACCACGAAACCAGCCCTACAGGAGATATTAAGGGGGGTTCTATAAAGGTAAAAAGACCCCAAGAGTGATACAGAACAGAAAGTCACAACCTATACAAAGACTTTACTGGCAACATGGCATCATTAAAATTCTCTCTCTCAGTTCTTAGTGTCAATGTAAATGGTTTAAACGCTCCCATAAACACCACAGGGTTGCAGATTGGATAAAAAGAAATGACCCATCCATTTGCCGTCTACACGAGACTCATTTCAAACCCAAAGATACATTCAGACTGAGAGTAAGGGGATGGAGTACCATCTTTCACGCAAACGGACCTCAAAAGAAAGCTGGGGTAACAATTTTCATGTCAGATAGATTGGATTTTAAACTAGAGACTATAGTTAGAGACGCAGAAGGGCACTATATTACTCTTAAAGGAAGTATTCAACAAGTGGATATGACAATTATAAATATATATGCCCCCAACAGGGGAGCAGCAAGATACACAAGCCAACTCTTAACCAGAATAAAGAGACATATAGATAAAAATACATTAATAGTAGGGGACCTCAACACTCCACTATCAGAAATAGACAGAACACCCTGGCAAAAATAAGCAAAGAATCAAAGGCTTTGAATGCCATACTCGACGAGTTGGACCTCATAGATATATATAGAACACTACACCCCAGAACCAAAGAATACTCATTCTATTCTAATGCCCATGGAACATTTTCAAGAATAGACCATGTTCTGGGACACAAAACAGGTCTCAACCGATACCAAAAGATTGAAATTATCCCCTGCATATTCTCAGACCACAACGTTCTGCAATTGGAACTCAACCACAAGGAAAAATTTGGAAGAAACTCAAACACTTGGAGACTAAGAACCATCCCGCTAAGGAATAACTCGATAAACCAGGAAATCAAAAATCAATTTAAACAATTTATGGAGACCAACGAGAATGAAAACACAACGGTCCAAAACCTATGGGATACTGCAACGGCAGTCCTAAGGGGGGAAATACATAGCCATCCAAGCCACACTCAAAAGAATAGAAAAATCTAAAATGCAGTTTTTATATTCTCACCTCAAGAAGCTGGAACAGCAAGAGGGATAGGCCTAATCCACTCACGAGGAAGCAGTTGACCAAGATGAGAGCAGAAATCAATGAATTAGAAACCAGAAATACAGTAGAGCAAATCAACAGGACTAGAAGCTGGTTCTTTGAGAGAATCAATAAAATTGACAGACCACTGGCAAGACTTATCCAAGAGAAAAGAGAAAGGACCCAAATTATTAAAATTATGAATGAAAAAGGAGAGGTCACAACCAAGAACAATGAAATTGGAAGGATTATTAGAAACTATTATCAACAGCTATATGCCAAAAAACTAAGCAATCTGGAAGAGATGGAGGCCTTCCTGGAAACCTATAAACTACCAAGACTGAAACAGGAAGAAATTAATTTCTTAAACAGGCCAATTAATTATGAAGAGATTGAGTCAGTGATAAACAACCTTCCAAATAACAAACTCCAGGCCCGGATGGTTTTCCTGGGGAATTCTACCAAACATTCAAAGAAGAAATAATACCTATTCTCCTAAAGCTATTTCAAAAACTACAAAGAGAAGGAAAGCTACCAAACTCATTCTATGAGGCCAATATTACCTTGATCCCCAATCCAGGCAAAGACCCCATCAAAAAGGAGAATTATAGAACGATTTCCCTAATGAATATGGACGCCAAAATCCTCAACAAGATCCTTGCTAATAGAATCCAACAGTACATTAAAAGGATTATCCATCATGACCAAGTGGGATTCATCCCTGGGATGCAGGGGTGGTACAACATTCACAAATCGATCAGCGTGATACATCATATCAACAAGAAAAGACTCAGGAACTATATGATCCTCTCAATTGATGCAGAAAAGCATTTGACAAAATACAGCATCCTTTCCTGATTAAAACCCTTCAGAGTGTAGGAATAGAGGGTACATTTCTTAATCCCATAAAAGCCATCTATGAAAAGCCTACAGAAAATATTATTCTCAACAGGGAAAAGCTGGAAGCCTTTCCCTTAAGATCAGGAACACGACAAGGATGCCCACTCTCGCCACTATTATTCAACATAGTACTAGAAGTCCTTGCAACAGCAACCAGACAACAAAAAGGGATCAAATGTATCCAAATCGGCAGAGAAGAAGTCAAAATGTTTCTCTTCGCAGATGACATGATACTCTATATGGAAAACCCAAAAGAATCCACTCCCAAACTATTAGAAGTTATAGAGCAATTCAGTAATGCGGCGGGATACAAAATCAATGCTCGGAAATCAGTTGCACTTCTATACACGAATAACAAGACTGAAGAAAGAGAAATTAGGGAATCCATCCCATTTACAATAGCACCAAAAACCATATGTTACCTTGGAATTAACTTAACTAGAGACGTAAAGGACCTATATTCTAGAAACTATAAATTACTCTTGAAAGACATTGAGGAAGACATAAAAAGATGGAAAAATATTCCATGCTCATGGATTGGAAGAATTAACATAGTTAAAATGTCCATACTACCCAGAGCAATCTACACTTTCAATGCTATCCCAATCAAAATACTGAGGACATTTTTCAAAGAACTGGAACAAATAGCCCTTAAATTTGTATGGAAACAGAAAAGGCCCCGAATCTCCAAGGAACTGTTGAAAAGGAAAAACAAAGCTGGGGGCATCACAATGCCAGATTTCGAGCTGTACTACAAAGCTGTGATCACAAAGACAGCATGGTACTGGCACAAAAACAGACACATAGACCAATGGAACAGAATAGAGAACCCAGAAATGGACCCTCGGCTCTTTGGGCAACTAATCTTTGATAAAGCAGGAAAAAACATGTGGGACTTCATCAAAATAAAAATCTTCTGCACAGCCAAGGAAACAATCAAAAAAACTAAGAGGCAGCCCACGGAATGGGAGAATATATTTGCAAATGATGCTACAGATAAAAGACTGGTATCCAAAATCCACAAAGAACTTCTCAAACTCAATACACAAGAAACAAATAAATCAAAAAATGGGCAGAAGATATGAACAGACACTTTTCCAATGAGGACATACAAATGGCTAACAGACACATGAAAAAATGTTCAGAATCATTAGCCATCAGGGAAATTCAAATCAAAACCACACTGAGATACCACCTTACGCCAGTTAGAATGGCAAAAATAGACAAGGCAAGAAACAACAATTGTTGGAGAGGATGTGGAGAAAGGGGATCCCTCCTACATTGTTGGTGGGAATGCAAGTTGGTACAGCCACTCTGGAAAACAGTGTGGAGGTCCCTTAAAAAGTTAAAAATGGAGCTACCCTATGATCCAGCCATTGCACTACTGGGTGTTTACCCCAAAGATACAGACGTAGTGAAGAGAAGGGCCATATACACCCCAATGTTCATAGCAGCAATGTCCACGATAGCTAAATCGTGGAAGGAGCTGAGATGCCCTTCAACAGATGACTGGATTAAGAAGTTGTGGTTCATATATACAATGGAATATTACTTAGCTATCAGAAAGAATGAGTTCTCAACATTTGCTGCAACATGGACGGCACTGGAGGAGAGATAATGCTAAGTGAAATAAGTCAAGCAGAGAAAGACAACTATCATATGATTTCTCTCATCTATGGAACATAAGAACTAGGATGATCGGTAGGGGAAGAAACGGATAAAGAAAGGGGGGTAATCAGAAGGGGGAATGAAACATGAGAGACTATGGACTCTGAGAAACAAACTGAAGGCCTCAGAGGGGAGGAGGGTGGGAGAATGGGATAGACTGGTGATGGGTAGTAAGGAGGGCACATATTGCATGCTGCAATGGGTGTTATACGCAACTAATGAATCATCGAGCTTTACATCGGAAACCGGGGATGTACTGTATGGTGACTAACATAAAAATCATTAAAAAAAAAAAGACATAATATGTATAAAGCAAATACAGCAGCTTTTACCAGACAGTTTTTATTTTCTGCTTTCTAATTGTCTTCAGTCTTGTTATAACCATGGAGACCAAGTATCCTTGTCTTAATGAAATTTAATATTTACTATTTCCAGAAGTTTCCTGAGTATCTTATATACATTATATTTATTCTTACAATAACCCTTTTGAGTAGTATTCTTATCCCCATTTTGTATTTTTTAAGAGACTGAGGCCCTAAATCACACAGCAAGTATAAGGAGGGCTGGGTATTTGAATCCAGGCTGTTTGCACTACACTGTTAATATACTGTCTCGTTGGTATAAAGGAAGCAATTTCCATTTTTATCAGCCTAGTGCAATTTTCTTAGTTGTATATATGAAAGTCTTAGAAAAAACTTTAAAATTTCATTCCTATACTATATAAATCATAACCACGAATCTCCAGTATTACTGTTTTCTAAAGTACCACACCCAGTTCTTGCTCTTGGTGATAGTCCCTACCTGTGCCTACCAACTTTGACCCTTCCCATTATAATCAACAACTCTTTGGCAGTTATAGCTTCTCCCACCAGTAGAGAAAGGACAAATGATCCTTTTAGGCCTCCTTTCCTTTATCAGCCTCTACTGGCCGCTGACAGAAAGGAAGCACTGTGTTGGAAACATCATGTGGGCTCCAGCAATAAGTTATAGATCTATGTAAGTCGTTTCTCTCCAACCATTGAATTTCTTTGCCTAACTTATGTCAAACACTGCCTCTTCATAGCAGTCATCATGAATCAGGGCTTGGTATAATTGCACATCAGTTAAAACGGCAAGCTGTTAAGCCTCTTGAGAGCTGTCCATGACTATGCTTTAATGTGCCTTCCTGATGGATCCAAAAAACATAAATGAAGCATAGTTCAAGTATGTGCTCTTGTCCCCTGGACAAAGTATCTCTAAAATTGAAGTCCACTTCATCTCTTCTACCTTCTGTCAGTACTCTAGCAACTTGTACAACTCCTTGCTTATCCTATTATTCTTCCACATCACAATCCCTCCGAACTACTTTAATATGGTGCCTGAAGTCTTGACTTTGTTGGCTATATCATCCTGAAACAATAGCATACTGGGTTGATAACTTAATTTCTGATTTATTCCCCAAACCCAAATGAATAGAAACACCTCATGCCCCCTATTTTTTCCACCCAATTCCAAGTTTTCAAGGAATAAACCTCACTATTGGATACTACTAATACATTGCAGAAACACTATGGAAGAGACAAAACCTGGGTGCCTACGGCATGGGAGATTTATTATAAAAGTATTCAAGAATATTCATAGGTTTCTTTAGCTGTGTTACTATTCTGGGTTTGCCTCCCAGTTTTTATGAGTTAAGATGTGCACTGGACTATTCAGAGTGAGATCAAGTGGCCTGTTTTCTCTGTGTCTATTCAGTCATTTTATTTCCTAAGAAGGATCATTTTGACACCATTCAATATGGAGCATATTATTAAGTAGAATTTCATTTTGGCTACCATAGGAGGAATTATCCTTTTTCAAGAGTAGATGCCAGTGGCCATCTTTGAATGAGGTAGTATAATCCTGATCCCATCATTTGTGGCTAGGCCAGCAGGGTAACTTTCCTGCAACACAGGTTGCATAATCTTCAACAGTTTATTTTTAAAATTAAAAAAAAAAATTAGAAGGATAGTGATTTTCAGATGCTCTTTAGACTTTTTTTTTTTTTTTAAGATTTTATTTATTTGAGAGAGAGCAAGAGCTCACAGGCACACACTAGCAGGGGTTGAGGGGAGAGGGAGAGGAAGAAGTAGACTCCCCACTGAGCAGGGAGCCCAACAAAGATCTTGATCCCAAGAGCCCCACCTGGGCTTGATCCCACAGCCCTGGCATCATAACCTAGCCGAAGGTGGATGCTTAACCAACTGAATCACCCAGGTGCCTCTAGGCTTTATTTCTGAACCAATTCAAAGCACCAAATGCAGTCATTTAGAGAACACGTTTCATGCCAGTCAACATACTACATGTGTTGCATATTTAATCAGCATCGAGGTAGTACTGTCCAAATTTTACAGATGAAGAATCACGCTCAGGAAGTGGCTTCCCCAGTATTAGGCCACAGAGAAGCCTATCTATACTGACTGAATTACCTGGCTTTGAATAGCTTGAAGGAAGACAATGAAAGGTTAGAAGAAAGCCATTTAAATTTGGTTGCCTTTCACCTCAGGCGCATGTAAAAAAAATAATAAATAAACCAAGGAGACAGTAAAATATTAATTTGGTTTTCAATGTTTATGGCTAATATTTTCCAAGCTGTCTTTAATTATTAAGTAAAATAAAGTGAGTGTGAGATATGCTTAAACTTCAGGTAATAGACTTCATCCTAACAGAGCTCTCCTTATCTCCTTAGAGCCTCAGCCTCTTAAACACATTCTGTAGCTGAGCTTGTTTTAGAGGATTTTTATTATTTAGGTAGTTATTTTTAGATGATTTTTAAATGCTGCTCTTCCCATTTACCAAACTAGAAGGAAACTAACTCTATTGTGACTACTGCACACCAGGCATGAGGTCAGGTGCTTTCTGCACACGAGGTCCCTGAATTTATTAATAGTCTTACATTTCTCATAGTTGAAATAAGTACTTCCCTGCTGATTAAAGAAATAGGTTACAATGACATATATCTTATGAAACTTCCTTAATATATACATTTAAGTATCACATTATATCATTTACCTGAGAACTTGAAGCCATCTCTGAAATCTCTCCAAGTTTATAAACTATCGTTTTCCAAAAGTGATTACTGGTGTTTGTCGTTGTCCCCAAGAGTACATGTAGTTTTCCCTGATTATACATGCTCTAAATGGAACATTACAAACTAACCTGGGTAATGATTTTGATCTATATTCTGATGTTGTGTACATGCCCTTCATTTTTAATTTGTATTCAGATATTCACATCAGGAGGCAAGAGTCTAATTGACTGTTCTGAAGACAGAGTGCCTACTGCATCAAAATAATTGGAAATTTGCGACTCAGCCTTGTATACGTAATGCATTTTTCCCTAGTTAAGATTTCTTTTGAATTTGCGGTTGTGCAGTCAAAATGCAAACATTTTGAAAATTACTAAACTGGCAGTTTATTATTATGGGCACTCTGCAGTTCATAAGCATATGCATTTAAAACACCACGAGAGTCAAGTATTAGGGACTTGCTTTATGGTATCAGGCTAACCTTTATGCAAGATTTACATTTTTCTTTGTTAGGTAAATGCTGATGACCTGTGTTTGAATTCTCTGCCTGTAGGCCTTTTAACCTCACACTCAAGCTCTTTAAGCCTCTTTTCTAATCCAGAAAATCCCATAATAATAAAGAGTATTTTTTGTGGAGATTATGAGATAACAGATGTGAAAGTACTGAACCCCAGATAGGCTTGTTTGGTAAAGGTTTCCGTGTTTTGTTTCTGCAAAGCATTAATCTGTCTAAATGCTATACAAGGTATGTAAACCACCAAGATCAAGGGAACTTCGAGTTCATGAAAAAAATTATATCCTAACCATTTTCTTTTCACTATGTGGAAAAATGTTGGATTTCAAGGTAAAGAAGGATCCCGGTAACCAAGCAGCAAGATACAAGTGTTAGTCTGCTTTCTCTTTAATTACTTAATCAAGTATTGAAGCCTCTAAGGGGTGGAAGGACTTTTCATCTGCCACTTAGGACACTCTCTCCTTCCTGTTGTTCCCCAATCCTTGTCTCCAATCCACTGTCTCCCTCGCAGTCCAAGTTTTATACCTGCAACATGCCATGTTGGTGCCCCCACACTTCAGCAATATTATTGCATTTGCCTTGAATCATATATTCTCATATTACCTAATTCCTCTACCTTCCATCTCAACCTAGATAATATCTGCCCTAGCAGGTCTTACCTGAACAACATGCCCTCCCCAAACAAAATAAACTTACAATTCAATCTTTGACTCTGTCATCACTGGGGAGAATAGATGCTCGGTGAAGAGGAGCACATGTGAACTTGCTGACTGAATCCATCTCCATGTCACTATTGACTATTATCTATTATCTGTTATCAGCAAAGGGAATGTGCTGAGTCAGCAACCCAATTTGAAGATTTCTAAGGATTAACTGATGTGATATTACAAGCTCCTCTTTGTATTCTGGAGTCTAACCCAACTGTCAAGTCAATGGGCACAAAGAAGTTCAGAGTAACAAAGAGAGAAGTTGGGCAAAATAGTTTGGTCTACATTATGAATTTATCTAGGCCTGATCATGAGCTTGAGTGAAAAAGACGATGGCATGAGTAGCTGCAAAGAATAATGGGCTACTGGCATTTCTGTACCTGGAACCGTCTAGAGCAGTTCCCATCACAATTCCGGTGTGTTATTTTGTACCAGCCCTTGACAGTGACTCTAGAATAAGCTCAGGAAATTCTGTTTGAACAATTTAAAGCCTTTCTCTATAAGTCTAATAATAAGAAACAAATACAATGATAATTTTTAAAAATATTGGATAGTATAATTATAATTAAATATTTTAATCATATCAAAAGTAAATACTAACTTGAAAAACACATGTAATAACATCCCATATTTATTCATACTAAGAAGCACCCAAAAAAGGGCAGCTTCTTTATTTTCACTTAACAGATGTGATTTTCACCTGAGCCCCACCTCCTGGGGTACTGGGAATGGGCATATTGTCAAGGCAAAGCAAATAATAGTAAATTTATTTCACTATAACATTTGGTCCATTATAATAAATTGAAAGTATTTTAAACTTATGTATTCTTTTTTAGGTCATTCAATTCTCTCAGCTCTACCTTTTACCCTGCCCCTCTGCAAATTTGTGGACTCCTCAGGCTAGACCAGCAATGACTATAAAAGCCACCAGGCTTACACATCAAAGTCCCTCCCTTGCACAGGTGCCTTCCAGGCCTCTGGAATCTATTCACAAGGTAATTAATTTTGTGAAATGTGCAATATTAATACATATTAACCACAACTGATAAAGAAACTAGCTGTTTGCACCCTGCTTTTTTCTCTGTCGGGGATCCCCTCTTATTTAGTAGGCTGTCATGACTGTGGGAAGTTTTGGAATCAGCCTATGGGGACATCTAACTGAAAATACAGATAGCCTAAATTTAGAGTAAAACTTTTCCTAGTTTGCAGTCATTTCTGTGTAAATTAAATTACTGCCACCAGTCTTGAAAGCCTTCTAGGAATAATGTAGTCAGTTTAAAGAGTATTTAAGGAGACTTGAAATGTCCTGAAATTTTAAAGTGCATGTATGACAGAAGCTTGACAGAGAACTTCTCAAATGTAACAGCAGTGGTAAAAACCTATATGGCATTACTAATTATAAGTTGTGAAGCCAAAGGAACTTTCCTTAAATGGATACTATTTTTTAAGAAATTAATTTTAAATTGTTAATTTTTTAAGATCCAATTTCTATTAACCATGCCAGAGGACAGAGTTATTTTTCTCATCTCTGTGGAGGGGTGCTAAAAGTGCCTACGAGGAAGCAATTAAAGTATAAGCAGTCGACAATGTAGGGATGAAATATTTTACAAAGGTGAGTCAGGTAGCTAATTGATAGAGTTATATCCTGTTCCACCTATAGTTTTTTAGAGTATTTGATAGATTTTGAAAATTTGTTTTTGTTAAGTCTTTTTCATTCTCAGTATACATGTTCATTTTCATTCCCTAAGTTTTTACTTCTAATTTTTTTTTTTTGGAAAGTTCCAAAAATCATTTACGTTTCAGGCCACACAAAGCCTGAATCCTTCCTTGGTTGTGGTTAATGTGAACTTATAGTTCCAGCTAAGAAAGACCCCCTCGAATGTCTATGGGGTCTTTCTGAGCTGGAGGGCTCCTGGTATGAATTAGTGTGAATGGCCCTACCTGTCTCTGGGGGAAACCTTCTGGCTCCATGAGAAGAGTTCAACTCCAACACTATGGCCACGTTGTTCTCTTTACTGCAACCCCAATCCTCTCCGGCTCTCCCAGCCATCTCTATGTCCCCTCACATCTATCAAGATGGTATGCAGCTGCTTTGGAGTTCCCTTTCCAACCTGCACACCAGCCATGGGAGATTAAGAGCAATGCTTCAGATTCTCTGAGGTAGTGGTATTAGTGAGAGGCCACGAAGTTTCTGCACAGAGGTGGAAGGGTCTCCGAACAGGGACTTCTCCTGGAGGTCATGGCTCCCTATAGAAAACTCAGAGAAGTGTGCTTCCCAAATCACCTTTTAAAAAAAATCTATAGGGGCGCCTGGGTGGCGCAGTTATTAAGCGTCTACCTTCGGCTCAGGGCATGATCCCGGCGTTCCGGGATCGAGTCCCACATCGGCTCTGCCGCTGGGAGCCTGCTTCTTCCTCTCCCACTCCCCCCTGCTGTGTTCCCTCTCTCGCTGGCTGTCTCTTTGTCAAATAAATAAATAAAATCTTTAAAAAAAATCTATAGGTTTCTAGAGATCACTATCTCATAATTTAGTCCAAATAGTGTTAATTTCAAACTTCAACCTAGTTTCCATTTCTTCCATTCATGTAGACCATGATTTTATTTTCTCTCTGTAACCTTCCTTATATAAAATGCCATATTTTAAGTCTGTGTGTCATTTACTAGAGGAGAAGTCACATTTATACACCACGGAATCCAAGCCGGTTTTCTTGCTGTAGTTTTGAAAATCCTATTTTGGGTGTCTGAAGTTGAATATGAATTATTTCTTTCTCTTTTCCTTTTTGCTTCAATAAATCCTAATCTACCCCCAACCCACCAGCCACGAAAAATAATGGATCTCCTGCTGATTAAGGAATAGGTCATGTACACAGGGAAATAAAGGAACAAACAGGTATTACTTGATTTGTTCAGTCTTTCCTTTCCCCTCACTTGAGTAGATGAAAAATAAGAAAAAATAATTTCAGAAATAACATTTCAGAGATGATTAGAAATTAAAATGGGAAAGGAGAAAACCTAACAAAGTATAAACACGAAACTTTCTTCCACTTAAGCACACATTCTATCTGAGGGGCTTTCCATGGATTCACCCCTTTCATGAGGGACAAACAGGGAAGAGCATGGAGTTAGCCCGACCAGGGCAAGTGAGTTAGGACTGGCAGCCAGTGACAGAGCTGTGATGCTGAGATCCTACTCCTGGGACAGCACAGAAGGTGCGCCTCAAGGCTGGGACTGTTTTTAACAGTGACAAGACAAAGAATAGAATGAACATCCATTTAGATGACTTATTCACATTTGTATCTTTTCCCTTCAGTAACTGGAGGAAATCTATGCAATTTGAATTTTTAATTTCATAATTGCTAATAGCTTTTCTGATAGACATGGCATAATCCTCCCACTGAATTTCATTTCTTCTTCCTTATATTTGGCCAACACTACCACACAGCAGGAGAAACACATTTATGATAAATAAATATGTCACACTTAAGTAAAGTGTAATACCAATAAATTCTGTAGTTGAAATATGAACTCGACCCTTAAAATGTTGAAAGGGTGCTTTTCCTGTCTACCGTCCCTCAGTTTCAATTTTCTATCAATCATCCTATAGTGATCTTAAAACATTTAATGCTTCCATCACATCTCCTTTTCCCAGTGTTTTCCAGTAATATTCCTAATCTGCTTAGGTCATAATATATTTTTAAAACTTATTTATTTAAGAAATCTCTATACCCAACATGGGGCTTGAACTCATGACCCTGAGACAAAGAATTGCATGCTTTTCTGAGCTAGCCAGGAGCCCCAAGATCATAACATTTTAAACAGCTCCACTTATTTAAATTGGAAGAGACTGAGGCTCTAAAAGGGATAAATATATCTTCTGAAAACTGATATGAAGACAGACGAAACTGCCACATGACTACTAGTCCTCACTTTTATATCACACGATAGCCTCCTTCTGCATTTGGCTATAGACAACTGCACTATCTCCATTTTACATGAGGCTGGCTTGGTAGAGTCATAGAACTTTTGGTCTTGAGAGATACCTAGTGAAAATTCTGTTTAATGTCTGTATTTTTTCAAATGAAGAAACCAAAATCCATAGAAGTTAAATAACCTACTCAAAATCACACACCTACATGAGGACTGGTCCAAGACGCTCATGTCAGATCAGTTGAAATACGGACTAAAAAATATAATGTAGGATAAAGGAAAAAACTTGTATTTGTTCTTGGATAAAGAAAATATTTTAACTTAAGGGCATTTTGATTTTGTATAGTACATAGAGAAAATATACTACTTTGTACAGTTTTCATATATTAAAATATGTTCAGGAAAAATCACCTTTAAAAAGGGTCTCAAATTGCAGATGAACAGAAGAGTAAATTTTAAATGTAACAAAAACTAAAATTTTATTTAAAAAGTAGAAAGAGAAATTAGTACTTTTTAAATCTCTAAAGGACTTTCTAATTCTAAAATCAATTGATAAAACAATGAAGAAAAAATAAATTTGACCATGAAAAATATAAAACACCTTTCAGTAAAACATATACAAACAAGATAGCAAAGCGACAATAAAACAAAATAATTGCCAATCACAAAGAGAATTTAAAAAATCATACAAGCCTGGAAAATATATTTGTAAAACGATTACTGATAGTTACTATCTTTAATATTTATAAAGAAAAAAAAATGCTAAGACTCTGTCCTGCATTGAATTATGTCCCTCTAAAAAAATATGTTGGAACGCTAACTCCTATATTAGCTCAGAATATGACTATTTGGACATGGGGTCTTTATAGAGGTAATCAAGTTAAAACAAGAGCATTAGGGTGTGTCCTAATCCAATACTATTGGTGCCCTTATAAAAAGGGGAAATTTGGACACAGAGGCAGATATGCTTACAAGCAGAAGGTGTTCTGAACATGCAGTGACGCATCAGGGTGATACTTCTACAAGCCAAGGAACACCAAAGATCGCCAGCAAACCACTGGAAGCTAGAAGGGAGGCATGGAACAGATTCTCCCTCACAGTCTTCAGAAGGAACCAACCTTCCAACAACTTAATCTTGGACTTCAAACTTTCAGAACTGTGAGTGAATAATTTCTGCTGTTCAAACCATCTAGTCTATGATACTTTGTTGGGGCAGTAAACAGACACAAACCCCAAATCGCAAATGGGCAAGGAACACAAGCAGATAAATTTTAAAAGTAGCCCATACAAACAGTTATAAAAGTCTTTAAATGATTAAAATTTGCTAATAATTTTTAAATGCATATTTAAGTAACGCAATTTAATTTTTTCATAAAATAAATTAGCAATTAAAATGCTAATATTGAATGCTCTTGGATATATACAAGGGAATAGTTTTTCATTATGAATCAAGAGACCAAAAAAAAAAAAATCTTACTTCTTGACTGGGTATTTTCCATTTCTCTAAATACCCCTTTAAGGAAATAGGCAAACAAAGGTCAATGAAGACCCATGTCAACACCAAGGTACTTTGGAGATTTGGTGTCTAAAAGTCATTAGTGACCCAGAGCTAACCGATGTCTTTTTGCCAAAGGAACTGTTCTGAACTCCTCAGTCCAGAAGAAAGCCCAAGTACCCTACCTGCATGTTAACAGGGGGGAAAACCAGGGCAGTGAGGTGAATATTTTCACATGGTTGCTGAAAACCTCGAGCTACAGTGAAATACTACGTAGCAGGGGTTGACAAACCACAGCCCACAGGCCAAATCCAGCCCAATGCCTGCCTTCCTAAGAAGTTTCATTGCAAGGAACATGCACACATACACACCTGAGTCAAAGAGCGTTTGTGAAGCTTCATGTTAACAGGCAGTATTAGAACAAGACTGCTCATTTACATATCAAACTGGTTGAATTTCCAAGGGCCATAAACTCTACCCTTTGGGATTTGCTGTTCTACCAGGTAGAAATTATCTGCATCTCTATGGGATAAAAATCTTGAAGTTCACCTGTAATTTCACTAAGCCGCAGGCCTGGAATCAACAGCAAGCAGTGAACTGAACTAAATGCATCCCCATTAGTACCTGTACAATAAAACTGCATAATGAAAAGAAATACATTTTTAAAAAGGAAAAACATTATATTGTGTACCGAACATTTCAAAAGTTAGTTTTAATTATATTCTCAAAAAATAGTTCATAAAATAGTGAAGAGATATGACTGCTAGTATTATTCATTTTAAATAAACTAATGATCTCATGTAATTTTAGTAACAAGAGTCTTATGTGCTTGTTGTATTACACTAAAACTCTTGAGATTATTTTGAGTTACAAAAATGTATTATGAATTATTAATTTCTATTCAACAGAACTCATTTACACATCAGGTCTTTTAGATAACTCAATTATAACTCAAATTGAAATGTCATCTATATAATTTCTGAATTAACTATATTAAAAATAGAACCATTAATATGTGTATAATATTCTTCTGCTGTTAAATACATATATTGTATATAGTTTATTTGTACATATATAGCTGTATAATTTTTAAAACTATATGTAGTTTTAAGCCTATAGTTTTTTTTTTTAAAAGAAGATGGGCCAGACTTTTTAAATGTTTAAGTTTATATACTCAATAGCACCAAGTAGAAAGTGTATTTTTTTTAACAACCCAAAGTAGCCATAGAATACTTTCAAAATAATCTTAGAAACATTCATGTGTTTCACTGAAGGCTACAGGAACTTTCTCGGATTAAAAAAAAAAAAGTTAGAATCTTCTGTTTTCCAAAGAGTATCTATGTGAACATTTATCTGGCTCTACTACAATTGCATTCACCCATAATGCTAATTTTATGTAACTAGATCAGGGTAATATATGCATCGCCTGTCCCTTAAGCACTTAAATATCAAGTATGAGTCACAGGTAGAGATCCAGCAACAAGCCAAAAACTTTATTTCAAAGAAACTCACTGGACTATGTGTTGAAAACATTTAAAACTTCTAAATATTAACTACTTTATTTAAATGCAACCAAATAATAGTTGAGTTACTTCTCTGAGCCTAGTATGTTGCTGGATGCTTTAGGAGACACATAAAAGTCAGACTTTAAGAGCTTTCGGTTTCCCATACTGGAAAATTCCCATATCCTGAAAGAGGTGGTAACTGCAATGTCTTCTCTGTGTATCACCCGAAAATTTGTGTTTGTTTCTTCGTTGGTTCATGATCTGAGACAGCCCTACTGATATGCCAGGACTACTGCATCATCAAGGCTGACACTGAAAAGAAAGAATAATGCACATTCACCCATTTAACAAATAATTACAGTGTGCCTATGAGGTGCCAGACACACTGAGAAGCAACTGAAGCCAATCCCATTCAGACTTTTATTTCAAGATGCTGGCTATGATACTGGAGATAAAAATCCATTAATGTGAAACAATTTGGAAAGTATTAAAGAGAGTACATGAGAGACTATGGACTCTGGGAAACAAACTGAGGACTTCAGAGGAGAGGGGGGTGGGGGAATGGGATAGGCCGGTGATGGGTATTAAGGAGGGCACGTACTACATGGTGCACTGGGTGTTATATGCAAGTAATGAGTCATGGAACTTTACATCAAAATCTAGGGATGTACTGTATGGTGACTAACATAATATAATAAAAAAATATTAAAAAAATAAATAAAATAAAATAGAGTACATAACCAAGCACGTTTTGTAATGTGGTGCTAAAACACACAGCAATCCTTGACATCTTTTTTTTCCATTCCATATCTGACCCATCAAGAAATCCTGCATGTTCTTCCTTCAAAACATTCCAAATCCACATGCCTCTCATGACCTCCCTTGTCTGAGCCACCACCATCTCTAACCTGGACATAGTAGTTAAGTACCTATACTGTCACCTGGCTTCTCTCTTTGCCTTTCCATGCCTATTTTCAGTACAGCTATGGGAGTGGTCTGCTTAAAATTTAAATTAGGTCATACAACTCCCCTGATAAAAATCTGCCAACAACCTCCCACGTCATTCACAATAAAAGCCAACATCTGTACATGGCCTACAAAACCTACAAAACCCTACCTAGCCTAAATGAAAAGAGAAGCAAAAAGAACCACAGTGAGAAGTCTGAATTTCATTCTAACTGCAATGGGTGCTTTACATGTTTAATTCACAAGGTATGAATGGTGTTCCTGAAAGAGCACTTTACCGTGTGGAAAAAGGATTGTGGTAGAGTGTATTGGGTATTTTCAGACACTCCTTATTCGCTTCCTTCCTAGTCTATCCTTGGAGGTTTATCTTTACAGACAGTATCAATCAGACTCTCTGGCCTTTTGGATTCCCTTTAGATTTGGCCAACTGAAGAGTGCAGAGGGTAGAAGGAGAGAGAAATTGAGGCAGCTTTTCTCTGAAACAACATACCTGCTGAGCGGAGGTTTGCAACCCCCAGTTCTTTTCCAAGGACCTCAGCTGCAGGGGGGAGGGGGACCCCTCCTACAGTAATTGCTCACACTAGGTTCAAGAAACCACTCCCTTGCCTTGCTCAGTATGACCTTGGTCTAGCCCAAACATGTTTTTCCATTCCTTGTTCATTCCTTAACTATATTCATATCTCGTTACAGGCAGGTTGTGTTTAACATACAGGTTGTGTGTAACACAGACCCTGACAGCAGTTGACAATGAATGAAGGAACAACTACGGCAGTCCAGAAGAGAGGTGGCTTGGACTAGCATCCTGTCTGTAGACATAAAGATATTTAGGAGATATATTTTGAAAGTAGATTTGGAGGCTGTTAGAGCTGGACTGTCACTAGGAAATGAGAAAAAGCAATAAATAAGAACTCCTATGTTTGTCCTCAAACTTCCAGATGGATTGTGGAGTCAGGTAAACAGAGAAAAAAACCAGGATAGTGGAGAACAGTAAGGAGGGGGAAAATATCCGAAGCTTCTTTTTGAAAAGTGGAAGTGAAGTTGTCTCATTGGCGTTGAATTTGATTAGCAGACGGATGCCAGGGAGACACTAGGGCTTCATAAAAGTGTGGAAGTTGTGTGCATTGAGGTAGTGTTTAACTGGATAAGGCAGTAACCTTAGAAGAAAGAATGGAATTAAGTGAAAAACCTGTCCAAGGCATAGCACTTCCAAAGATGGAAAACTCAAACACTCAGAAATTGGATAGAGAAGAAGAAATCAGGAAAGATGAATGAGAAATTTGCAATGTAGTGTGTGTGTGTGTGTGTGTGTGTGTGTGTAGGGGGACTGGGGTGGGAGGACAGAGTCAAAGTGTAGTGTTCCAAAAACAGGACGGGCATGAGAGTGATTGCATTGAAAAGAATTTTAGTTTAAGCATGGGGTGGCATAGAAGTAAATCTGAACAAAGACTTTTCATTAGGATCCGGTCTAGCTCATTCAAGGTCTGCCCTGAGAATAAAGAGTAGATTATCACCTAGTAATAAAATGTTCCTTTGTCTGTATGAACTTATTTATGTTTGAAAGCTGAGAATATATTTTTCTTGGCACTGTTTAGGTAGACTGCTCCTCACTGGTAGGATTCAGGTGATCAGAGGCTTTCCCCAGTCACTACATGCCTACTTCTAATTATCCATTACCCCCTCATCTTAATTGAATTATGTAGCAAATTATGCTTTACAAGCAGAACCACCACCACCACAAAATTTCAATGAATGCACTGTCAGCCAAAATCCTACTTACAAAATTTTGAGGATATCTAAAAATATTTATTATTTCTTCCATTGAGTAACTTTAAAAGTGACTATTCCAAATTTGAATTTATAAAATAAAACTATACTAGTTATACAGCCTCTTTCATTGATGGGTTTCATGAATATTTTGATTAGAAAAAGAGTTCCATCACAATAAGGTATTTAGATCATTTTGGAAAAAGTAGCACATTTATTCTTCAAGAAGTCCTTTCTTATTGAAATTGTATTAAATTATTCCAAATATTTTTCCATATTAATAGTTCCATTGCCTCTCTGGGTATAAATAATACATGTAATAATAAACAAACAAACAAATAATAAATAAATATCAGTCTTATGATAAAATCTAACTGTATCACCAATAAAAACCTGGTAAAAACTAAAAAGATTTGCGTTTCAGAATACATTTTTAATTTTAAATTGGATTTATTATCAATATACCAGATTTTCTTTCTAGTTATCCTATTTTTCAGATGAAATTTTTTAAATGATATTCCTGTAAGTATTGTAAATAAGAACACAAAATATGTACAATGTGTTAGCTAGTTCTTTTTTCCATCCTGTATTTTAAGACTTTTTGATGTGCCAACTGCCTCAGTCTTTAAAAGAATCAAACAAAATTAGGATGCAAACTAACTGATTAAGATTTTTTATTTAATATGAAAATGAATGCTTTGAGCCAAGACATGGACAGATGGCTAATGTAGTAATTAATGAAAACATGGTTTTTTTTTTTTACATTTAGATAAATAACATCCAAAAATAAACCCTTTTTATTTAAAGATACCCGCATCTCTCAAACTTTCTTCCCAGTTTTAAAACTGTATTTAAATAAACCACAACATAAACATTAAAAATGGATGTCTCCAACCGGGATCTAGGTTATTATATTCAAAATAGGACACTGAAATAGAACAAAATAACTTTTAGAAGAACACAAAAACAAGAGATTTAACGACCAGCTTTACCTACTCCTGGGAAAGTTAAATTTTGCTTATGTTACTTGATGAGTCAAATGAATGGGCCACTGCTTCTTTCTAGTTCAAGGAGAATTTTTCTGAGAAAGGAGGTTTTGTTTTGTCGTTTGTTTGTTTGTTTGGCAAACCTACTGTGGAAATGAGAAATGTAAGGAGAGTTTAAATTAGTAAGATGTGATTATATTAGAATAAATACCTCCTTAAAAGATCCAGGCTTGATGGATTATATACCTTAATTTTAATAAAATGTCAAATTTCCACTGTATGGATTCAGTTCCTCTATGGGGGAAAAGTAATTGATATTACTTGATATAAACTGTGTGGATAACTATTATAGTAACTTATTTTTGAATAATTCATCCACTTGTACACAAGGTTAGAGAAATTTTCCAATGTGTTATCACTTTAGTGACAGAGCCTGGAAATGACGAATACTTGGTATCAATATTTTACTTATTTATTTTCGTAATCTAAATGTAACTTTATTTTTGTCTTCTACCATGTATTTAAAATCTATTCAGTGAAGAAGAGTTTTCTCTGTTAGAGGAAAAAACCCTGGCAGGATCTCTGAGTTTCCCAGTAACTTGGAGGGAATAGAAAATCCTATGGTCACTTTATGTTGTAAACAATCTTGACTCAAGTTACACTGTCAAGACTAAGACGTTGAACAATATTTCAATCTGTATTCAGAGAATGGACTCTTCCCAACATCCCAGCTAGGACCGGTAGAAGGCAGGCTGCCTGCCTTCAGGGGAGAACTGTGGAAGGGACTATACTTGCCCTCCTTTTTCTCTTCTAATTTTTTTTTTGACACATCATTATTTATAGAAACATGACCAGAATACAAAAAATTTTCTTATGCCCCTCACTCAGGTTAAACAAATGCTAAAATGCATATTTTATCATATCTGTTTTATTCTACTTCGTCTCTATATAATATCCTCCTGAACGATTTGAGAATAACTAGCAGCCAAAATCCTTCTTTATTCTTAAATGTCTCAGTGTCTATTTCCTAAAACACAGGCTGTTTACCTATAACTTCAGTATTATTTTTGAAATCAGGATAAAATTATCGATACAACACTATGACTTACTCTGCAGACCTTCTTCAGGTTTTGTTAATTATCCCAATAACATCCTTTATAGCAAAAGAAACTCCCAGGTCACACATTCCGCTTGGTTGTCATGTTTCTTTAGTCTACATTCATCTGAAACAGTGTCTCAGACATTCAGTGTGTTTCAAGACACGGGCCAGTAATTTTGTAGAATGTATTTCCATTTGAGTTTGTCTGAGGTTTCCTCAGGAGTCAGGTCTTTGGCAGGTGTCCCACATAAGGGATCTTATGCTCTCAATGCGTTCTATCAAGAGTCACATAGTTTTGATTTGTCCCATTTCCGCAGCTGTTAACTTTGGTCATGTGGTTAAAGTGGTGTTTGGCAGGTGTGTTCTCTATAATGGTACTACTTTTCCTTTTGTAACACTCAAGTATTTTGTGGGAAGATAATCTGAGATTATGTATATATCCGTTACTACACACACTTTCAACCTTGTTTTACCATCCATTGATGAGTCTTCCCTGAATAAATTATTATGATGTTTGCAAAATGGTGATTCTTTAAATCTCATTATTTCTGTCCTACCCTTTGGCACTGTTATTTGGCACTCTACTGTAAGAAAAGGTTTTTGTTTTCCTTTCTCCCTTCCTCGCCTTCTTCCTCCCTCTCCCCCTTCCTGTGTGGGCTCATGGATCCTTGATTTATTTCATTAGTATCATTATTTATTCTGGTGCTCTTATCTTAGGTGTGGCAAGTGTGAGTCCCCTGAAACTAGCTCCAGAATCCTTTTGACATTTCTTCATCATTCTTTTAATATTTTGTTACATTCTGGCAAATTAAAATATTCCAGGCTCATGGTGAACTTTCTGCTATCCAGCACTAGAATCCATCATTTCTCCCAAGAGACCTAGTCTTTTTTCTTAATGGAAGAGATGTTTAGAAACCAAGGTCTGGGATCTAGGTGAGATCTGTTCATTCCTTCTTCAATGTCATTGTTTCTAGATCCTCTCAGCAGAGCATCTCGGAAATACAAATATGCAAGATGCAAATGCACAGTCTTATCTATTTCTGTATTTGTCTATTTAAAAAACATGAGATTCCGTTATCTCCAGTTTTAACCCACCACCACAGAGGGTTCATTCTATTCCCCCCTTTCCATATCCATAAATTATTTTGCCAACAGTGAGAAACCTCTCTCTTACTATCCACAATATACCTAGTTATTTGCTCAATCCTAAAATATATAAAAAATAGTTCCAGAATTTTAACCCATGCTTCCAGGAAAAAAAAAAAAAAAGAAGTCTACCAAGTGGAGTTCAATATTTATCCAGAGTTCTCTTGTGTCTTTAACCTGGGAGTATATGATCCAAATACTATGTCTAAATTTCCCAAAGATTACTTCTTTTTTCCCCTCATCAGTGTGGTTATGCTGTTCGTTTATTAATACAGCTCAGTTCACTTATTTCTGTTTGTATTCCAATTTGGGATTTTTCCCTATTCTTGTTGACTTATTGTCACTTGTTGATTATGTGAAACATAAACATGGTTCCAAATATCAGAGCTGTACAAAAGGTATACTACCGGGAATGGCCAGCAATCCCTGCACCGACGGATGAAAGATTACTCCAAACTTTGCCGTTAAAGAGAGGAGAAGAGCAATGGGATCAATGCTCAGAGACGAAGACCCTTTGCTCTTCTTTGCTTTTATTGGTCCTTCAAGATAATCACAAATGCTTATCACTGTTTCTCAAGCACAGTATGTTGACTTACTGAAAACTGGGAGGATCTGTTCTTGGGAAAGATACGGTATATGCTAATTTGGGAGTGTTCTACGAGTTCTGCTACTCAGAGCCTAAGGAACAATGCCTCCATCTCTTAGATCCCAAAGCGACTGTTTGGGCTAGGAGAGCTTCGGGAAGGCAACTGTCCACAGCATTCCAACCACAGAGTAGTCAAGCAGGCCTCAGCATTCCAAAGGCCTACACCCTTCTCTAAAACCTTCATTTTAGCAAGCCAGGTATTAATGGCTGATTTTATCCTCTATGTTAAGCTCAACAGTATGCTCAGGAGAGGTCTTTCTTCCCGGTTCCTGTCTTTTCCATCCTGTCCCTCAACCATCTCCTATAGGTAACCACTCTCATTACTCTCCGCTTTATTCTCCTTGTACTTTATTTAGCACGTATTAGTCAATACGTGCAAAATGTCTTATTTCCTCTACTTACACAAAAAGTGAATTATTTCTATGTTATTGTAAATGTTTTTTTTCTCACTGTCTCAAGTGTTCATAAACTATGGCCTGAAGGCCAAATGTGGCCCACTGCCTGTTTTTGTAAATGAAATTTTATTGGAATGTAGCTGAGCTCATTTATTTATATGTTGTCTGTAACTACTCCCATACTAAAATGACATAACTGAATAATTGCAGTAGAGAATATATGGCCTTCGGAGCCTAAATTATTTAATATAAGATCCATTACAGGAAAGCCTCCATTTGGTCCTTTAGAGAAATATCTGGCTTTGGTTTTGTATATGAAGGCTATAAATTTCTGTATGTTAACTTTAGATCTTACTAATTTACTGAATTCCTTTATGCTCTGAGTTAGTTTTATCAATTCTCTGGGGCTTTCTGGGTACACAATCATATAATCAGTAAATAGATATTTCTGTTTTGTTTTTTTTTTTCCCAGCTCTTCTGCCAATATTTTTTTTTCCTTTTGTCTGCTTAATATCGTTGGTAAAATGTTGAATAGTAGTGGAGATAGTTCTTGTCATTAACTTGATCTTAATGGAAATACCTCTAGTGTTTCCCCATTAAGATACTAACTTTGGAACTAACACCTTTTTGGTAAGGTTTTTGTTTGTTTGTTTGTTTGTTTGTTTGTTTTTATGGTAAGAACATCCATCACTGGGCTAAGAAATAAAAAGGTCAATAGAAGAGAATACAGAGTTCTGATACAGAAGATGCACACATGTATGATAAATCAATTTCAACAAAAGTGTCAAGGAGATTTGATGAAGAAAATACATGCTTTGAATAAGTGGCGTTAGAGAAACTGAATATTTGTTTGCAAAACCCACAAACTTTGGCCCTAATTTTACATCTCAAGCAAAAATTCAAAATGAATCATAATCCATAAAACTAAATTTAAGAGTTGAAACTGTGTTATGTAGAAGAAAACGTGGGAAACACTCTCTGTGACTTTAAAGTAGGCAAAGATTTCTTACCTAGGACCCAAAAAGCAGAAAGGATAAAAGAAAATATTGATAAATTGGACTTCATAAAATTTCTAAACTACTGCTTTTCAAAAGTCACCGTTATAGAAAGACAAGCCCAAGACTAGAAGAAATATTTGCAAATGACTTATCTAAAAAAGAACTTATATCCAGAATATATAAATAAGTCTTACAACTCAATATAGCAAAACCAAAATAAAAATAAGCATATCAACACATTACATCCACACATATTGTATACATTCAGGCATATGTAAACACCAATAGCTAATAAGCACATTAAGTGGTGTCATTAGGAAAATGCAAATTAAAACCACTGTAAACTCATCAGAACTGCTGTAAAAATGACTGGCAAAATCAAGTTTTGACAAGAATGTGGAACAGAGAAGCAGTGATTAGCAAACTTTTCCTGTAAAGGACCATATAGCAAATATTTTAGGTTTTATGACTCTTAAACTCTGGGTCATAGCTACTCAACTCTGCCACTGTAGTTCAAAAGCAGACATTGTCTTTTCCTGCTTTGTCAAAGATTAGTTTGTAGCAGCAATGTCCACAACAGCAAACTATGGAAGGAGTCAAGATGCCCTTCAACAGACGAATGGATAAAGATGTGGTCCATATATACAATGGAATATTACTCAGCCATCAGAAAGGATGATTACTCAACATTTGCATCAACATGGACGGTACTGGAGGAGATTATGCTAAGTGAAGTAAGTCAAGCAGAGAAAGACAATATCATACGGTTTCACTTATTTGTGGATCATAAGGAATAGCATGGAGGACATTAGGAGAAGGAAGGGAAAAATGAAGAGGGGGCAACAGAAGGGGAGATGAACCATGACAGACTATGGACTCTGGGAAACAAACTGAGGGTTTCAGAAGGGAGAGGGGTGGAGAATTGGGATAGGCCAGTGATGGGTATTAAGGAGGGCACATATTGCATGGTTATACGCAAACAATGAATCATGGACACTACATCAAAAACTAATGATGTACTGTATGGTGACTAACATAATAAAAAGATAGCAGGCATTGTCAAGAAATAAATGAATAGGTATGACTGTTTTTTATTAACACTTTAGTTATAAAGACTAAAATTTAAATTTCATAAAATTTTTAGGTATCATAGTCTTTTGATTTTTCCAACCATTAAAATTATAAAAGTGTCATATTTTTATTGTATAAAAATATAAAAAGCCAGAAACCAAGACTACATATAATGTGATTCCATTTATATAAAATGTCTAAAAAAGGGAACTAGAGAAAGTGAAAGCATGTCAGTGATTATCCAAGGGCTATGGGTATGACCAGGAATTAACAGCAAATTGTCATAATGAAATTTCCCAATATAATGTTAGCGTTACTAAACCACATTATGGTGATGATTGAGAAGTGTGAATTTATGAAAACTGTTTACTCACAGTGCATTAATATCATGTTATGTAAAATGTGCCTCAGTATCTTTAAAAATAGATACCATTAAGAAAATGAAAAGGCAAGCAACAGACTAAAATATCTGCAAAATATTTAATAGATAGCTGGTATCCAAAGAAGTCTTATGACTCAGTAAGATAGACAACTGATTTCTAAAAATGGACAAAAGACTTCACCAAAAATGACATACATGGCCAATAAGAAAAAGATGCTTATCATCATTACTCATTATGAATATGCAAATTGAAACCATAATGAGATACTATTATGTAAACTTTAGAAGAGTTGACATCAAAATGATGGATAATACCAAGTAATAGAGAGGATGTGGAGAAACTTGTTAACTTCTAATTCACTATTGGTGTGACTGCAAAAAGTAACAGCCACTTTGAAGAACAATTTGGCAGTTTCTTACCAAGTTAAAAATACACTTACCATATGACCTAGTAAATTTATGTAATTATTCAAGAGAGTGGAAAAAAAAACATATGAGAGAATACTTATACAAGCAGCTTTATCCATAACAACCCCAAATTAGAAATAACTCAAATGTTCATAAAGTAATGAACATATAAACAAGTGTAATACATACAATAGAGTACTATTCAGCAGTAAATATGAAGTACCAATACATGCATCATTACATTAAACAAAAGAAGCAGCCAGACACATGGGACTATACATAATAAGATACAACTTATATAAAATTCTGGTAAAATACAAAATTGTAGAGTAGTGGCTGACAGGGCCAAGAGGTAGGTATGGGATTAACTGCAAAGAAACAAAGGAACTTTCCAGTGTGCTAGAAATGTACTATATGATGAATGTGGTGGTGTTTTAGGACTTGTATATACTTGTCAAAACTAATCAAATAATACTCATAAAACTGGCAAATTTTATTGCAAGCTATGTTTGAAAACAATGTCTCACTTTGGTTTTGCTTTGTACATTCTTTTTCAGAAATCTGATGCCTCTTTAATTCTCTTGCTCTAGTAAGTTATTTGATTACATCCCCACTGGCCCTGAGAATTTTTTTTAAATCTTCAAAGTCTAATTGTTTTGCTACAATAGGTCTCAGAGTAGATTACCCTGAATCAGTTTCCACCAGTCCCCAGTGAACCCTTCCAATATGTGGTTTAGGTCACTTTTTCTTCAGAATTTCTTTTAGGTTATAGTGTGAAGCATTAGGTCTGGTCCATTGTTTTGTCATTCTTTGTAAGAGACTCCAAACATATATACATACTGAATTTTCTTTGCTGTCTTCTATTTTAGCCACATTTTCTCTCACCTTTTTACTTCTTTTCTTAGCTCATCTTCAGTATCTTAACGGTTTCCTGTTTTTTTCTGAAAACTGTTATATCAGCTTTGAGATACAATTCACATACCACGTAATATACCCATTGAAAATGTACAATTCAATGACTTTCAGTAGATTCACAGTCATACATCCATCACAATTTTAGAACGTTTTCATTACCCCAAAAGGAAATCCTGTATACCTTGGCCATCAGCCCCATGGCTCCCAGACCCAGGTAACCACTAAACGTCTCTGTAGATTTGCCTATCCTGGACATTTTCTGCAAATGGAATCCTACAATAGGAGGCCCTTTGTGACTGGCTTCTTTCACTCAGCACAGTGTTTTCAAGGTCCTTCTGTATTTAGTATGTATCAGGACTTCAATTCTTTATATTGCTGAATATTCTGTTGTATCAATACATTCATTTTATTTATCCATTCATGAGTTGATAGCATCTGAGTCTTTCCAGGTTGGGGCTATTGCAAATAAGGCGGCTATGAACATTCACGTACAACTTTTTGTGTGAACATATACGTTCGTTTCTCCTGCGCTTACACCTAGAAGAGGAATTATGTGGTCATTCTACATTTAATCATTTGAAAAACTACCGGACTGTTTCCAAAGTGGCTGAACCGTTTTTGCAATCCCATCACCAGTACCTAGGGGTCCCAATTTCTTCACATCTTTGCCAACATTTGTTATTATCTGTATTTTTTTTTTATTAAACTGTGTCTGAGATGGTATCTCATAGTCACTTGATTTGCCTAGTGGCTAGTATTTCTCTAAAGGTCTGTTTTCATGTGCTTACTGAGCATTTGTACATCTTCTCTGAAAAATGTCTATTCAAGTCCTTCTTCATTTGTCTGCTTACTGTTGAGTTGTAGATGTGATTTACATACACTGGATGTTCGACACTTACCAGACATCTGATTTGCCAATATGTTCCCTCAGTCTGCAGGAGTTGTTTTTTTGTTTGTTTGTTTGTTTTTGTGGGTTTTTTTTTGCAGTCTTTTTCTTAAAGAATTTATTTATTTGAGAGAGAGCAAACACGAGTAGGGGGAGAGAGAGAGGGAGAAGGAGACTCCCCACTGAGCAAGGACCCCTCAACGTGGGGATTGATCCCAAAACCCCAGGATTATAACCTGAGCTGAAGGCAGATGCTTACCAATTGAGCCACCCCAGTGCCCCTCTTTGCAGTCTTTCGATAGTGTCCTTTGCTGCACAAAAGTGTTCAATTTTGATGATGCCAGTTCACTAACTTGTCTTTTGTTGCCCATGCTTTTGATATCATATCTAAGAAATCACTGCCTAACCCAAGGTCACAGATTTATACCTGTTTTCTTCTAAGATTTTTATAAGTTACCTCTTATAAGTCTTATCTATCTTGTATTTTTATATGTGGTACAATGTAGGCATCCAACTTCATTCTTTTACATGTGGATATCCAGTCATCCCAACACCATTTGTTGAAAAAACTATTCTTTCCCCATTTAACTGTCCTAATGTTAAACATTTACATTTGAATCTATGCTTCCTTAAAGCACTTAGTATTCTTTTAATTCTGTAATTTTTTCCTGAGTTTGATAAATCCTCATTTTCTTACTTCTGTTTTTTAGTTTTTCAATTTTTATTTCGTAAATCTGTGTTTTAAGTATTTTCAAGTGTGTGTTTAAAGTTATTTAATTCAGTCTGAAGTGTTCTGTTACAATTTTCTTCTGCACTTACCTTTTTTTTTTTTTAAGACTTCTCAGCTGAATTGTTTGGATTCTCATTTTTTTCTCATTAAAAAAATTATATAGGCTATGTATATATATGTGCAGTAAATCACAGTAAATATTAGTTCAAAAGTGTCCCTTTTTTTTCCAGTGTAGCAGTGTTTCTTTATTGATGATGTTGCTTTAGAAGCATAGTTGGAGGACACATGTGATACAGTTCAATGTGTTTTCATTTTCCTAATTTTTTCCTTATTTTTCCCCCTGCTACTCAGCCTCCAAAAGGCATCTCTCCCTCTCTTTCAATCTCTGCTTCTCCCAGTACTGTTACCTTTCCTAGGTTGTCTCTCCACACCCTGTGTACACTTTCAAGGCCTTGCCTTTAGCTACTACTCAGAGCAACCAGGATGCTTTTCCAGAATTTGAACACTAACTTAGGTGGACTTAAAATCCCTCTCGTTTTGGAGTGGGGGCATGGGAGAGAGGGATGGTATTAATCTTAAGGTCAACATCAGTTCTTCATTTTTCTCTCCCATGCATTTTTTTTTCCTCGACTACTCTTCTTCTCTATGAATGATTACCCTGGTAGCAGAGGTGATGCTCACTCAGGTTTTATTTTTCTATAGTAGGTACTTTGAGGTTTTAATGTTCTCCATCTTCTAGACATGGTGAGTATATGGGTTTGGGGGAATTTTGTTCCTTTTTTACATTTCTGTTTTTAAAAAGCTTTGGCATTTTCAGATTTATTCCTGCTTTATTTTGATACCTTTGCAGATAATGCAATGTAGGACTCCAAAAAGAACTGGCAGAAAAGCTGTCTTGAAAGTTGTGAGGTAAACAGTTTCTAGAGGTCACACAATGCAAGGAGACAGAGGAATGCCAATCTGCCATAGCAGGGACACTACCCAGAGCACCCTAGGCATCTAACTCAGCCCCCCACCAACACTTTTGGGTGTGGCTACTGTGGTCCTAGAGTACTGACTACTTTAGATCCTAACAAAGTTCCAAACAACCCTCAAAACAATCAAGCTTATCCATCAATAAAGTAAACGGCTACACCTCTAGCTACAAAATGTCCATGCCTCTCTTCTTCATGCCCATAGAAACTCCCCCCCGGAAGAACAAAACAACACAAAGCATAGTCCCATATTGTCCCTGTACCTAGCTCAATCCAGGATCTTTAAATGAAGTGACATCCTGTCCCTCAGGTTTAGATCTGGTGATGTATGAACTCTAAGAAAAAAAAAAAAAATCAAACTTTCTCTGCTTTCCCACAGATATCAACCCTCCCTATACCATGGAATAACGGGGACAGTATTTTCAGTAAGAGTTCCTAAAAGAATAGAAAGAAACACAGCAATCAACTGCAAATGGCTTTAATATTCTAATTAGAAATCTGTTTTCTGTGACTCTTGTGTCCACCTTCTGGAAGGTTCCTTCTTACCCACTTTTCTCCTTGATTGCTGGGAGGTATGATATTTGGGGGATTATCCTGGGGCTACTGGAACTTTTTTTCGGGGGAGGCTGCTAGAACTTTCATAATATGACTCTTACTAATGCAAAAGTGGGGGCCTTGGAGTTTTTTGGAGGCTAGAATAGTTAAAGGCTTTGTTGTTTTTGCTTAGGCTTGTGGTTTCCTCAAACCAATTCTTTTAAAAATGTAGTAGGCATTTGCTCTATTAGCTTCCAGTTTCTGGTACCAGTAGACACAGTAAAAATATTTTGTAGACATAATTTGCAAATCTGATTTATCCATTTGCTTCCTTACCCCATATCTCTTTATCACAACATAATTATGGCTGCTTTGGGACCACCACTATGAAACACTATTTCACGGTTAGGTTGCAAACAAATCACTGAGTCCATGTTTTCCTTCTGCATGTCTACTAACAAGTTCTCCCTCCATATACACAGAGATTCTAAGAACCATATTTCTATCTTTGCCTATTTTATTAATGAAGTCTTTGGAGCATTAGATGTCACCTCACGAAGGCATTTTTTTTCTAATTAATAACCTAAAATAGGGTCACAGAGCAAATGGAGTGGGCACCTGTTTATCTTTCTCAGCATTTACAAACTCTGCATTTTTATTCTTTTTAGTCTTGCAAGTTTTCTGCTTCCCTACAAAATATAAGGAGCATGAGGGAAGGACCAAGCACAGTGTCCAGCACATAGGAAGCATTCGATGATTATGTACTTCATTAAAATGTAAATAAGCAAGAATATACCTCAGTTAAAACATGTGGTACTGTGTTTCAGAATTCTCATGTTTAATGCCTCTTGAGCCATTACTTTTTAATGGTTCATAAGCATATTACTTGCAAAAAATGGTAAGAAAATTCTCACAATCTTAAAGTTCTACATTTATTTTCTGAATCATGCTGGAACACTTGACATGGAACACAACACCCTCTCTGTAAAGCTAAGTCATTACACTGAAGAGTACCCTGCCCCCACAATCTGCCTGTTCAACTAATTCCCAGCAGAGCTCAAGAGTCCCCCTAGCTTGCTCCTTCTGGGTTTGCCACGGCTCCCTCTAAACTGAGTGGCATCTGAAATAGTGCTTCACTGTCGACAATATAAGATACCTAGGAGTAACCTTCCTTCATATGGAAAGTTGGCAAAAAAAAGTAATTATATGTATATATGGTACTTTTATAGTTTTATAAGTATGCCAATAGCTACAGAGGCATGTAACACTTGAGCAAGTTGAGTGGAACAGAAATGTTGACATAGTATAAGAACGTAAAGTATCAAAAACATTAAAGAACAATATAAATAGGAGATCTTCCAGGACCTCCACTCATGGTGTTAAGTATTTTCCATACTAACACACTCTTAAGGAGGATACTGAATTTTTACTGAGCCATGAGATGTAAAGCTAGTTCAAGGTTAAGGAAGCTTGTCTTTTGCAAAAGGACACCAATTCTGAGATTTAACCTTTTCTGGCTGTTAAGTTGTCACAGAGAAAAGCCTGAATTGATCAATGAGAAGTATTCATCAGGAAGCCTTTGGGTTCCATCTGTATCTACGTATTTATACATCAAACTATGTATCAGATACTCTACATATAAAAACAGATAATTTATATATACTCATATATATATAATATATTTAATATTTCACATATTCCTCTAATTAAAAATACATATTTGCATAGTAATGTTGACATACCCTTATTCACTGTTTTTAGGGATTCAGATAACCTCTGAAATGACAGTTTATCAAGCGTTCACTCCTCTGTGTATTATTACTGCTAAATTTTCCATAGAAAATAACCTAAAAATAAAAAAGAGGTGTTTACATGTGTGTTTGTGAGGGTGTGTGATTTTCTAACTAAAGAGCCACTGTCTTCAACAATAGAAGCTATTCCCCAATTCTGTTAACACTTACGTTTCCCCTAATCTTTTGCGAACTGAAGCATGTGCTTATGTTTTGCAGTACCAGTTCAGTATTCCACCTCACAGAGTTTCCAAGAGAACTGTCACCATCAATGAAAGGTATAGTTTTTCCGCAACAAAGCCAGCACCTTCTCCAGCCTGGATTCAGATGTCAGAGGAGGTCAGGGAGGACCTTCACAGGCCTCCTCTATCCAACACAAGAAATTGCTCATTCTGAGGATGAATTTCAGGTAAGTTCAAGACACTGGTAACCATAAGAAAACATGTAGAAACTGGAATAAGAGTCCACTCTATTCCAATGTTCATAGCAGCAATGTCCACAATAGCTAAATCGTGGAAGAAGCCGAGATGCCCTTCAACAGATGACTGGATTAAGAAGATGTGGTCCATATATACAATGGAATATTACTCAGCTATCAAAAAGAACGATTTCTCAACATTTGCTGCAACATGGATGGCACTGGAGGAGATAATGCTAAGTGAAATAAGTCAAGCAGAGAAAGACAATTATCATATGGTTTCTCTCATCTATGGAACATAAGAAGTAGGAAGATCGATAGGAGAAGAAAGGGATAAAGAAAGGGGGGGTAATCAGAAGGGGGAATGAAGCATGAGAGACTATGGACTCTGAGAAACAAACTGAGGGCTTCAGAGGGGAGGGGGGCGGGGGAATGGGATAGGCTGGTGATGGATAGTAAGGAGGGCACGTGTTGCATGGTGCACTGGGTGTTATATGCAACTAATGAATCATCGAACTTTATATCAAAAACCAGGGATGTACTGTATGGTGACTAACATAATATAATAAAAAATATTATTAAAAAAAATAAAAAATAAAAAAAAATAAAATAAAAAAAAAGTCCATTCTACTAGTATGTTCAAGTCATTTCTACATACAGGAAATTGGGGTTGTTGTATGATCTGTGTTATAAGCTTGCTTCCTCCATCATGCTGCTTAGAGTCTGAAGGAGGCTCGGATAATCACATAGAAGGAAATCACCCCAGAGAGGACTTTACGGAGCTGCAATTCCAGCCTTGGATTGTGTACCTACATACTTGTGTATGGGAGAAAAATAAACTTCTAACTGTTTGAGCCATAGATATTGAAATTTGTGTCACTTGGAGAAAAATTTAATTCCACGTGAAACATCATCCTGCTCTACAAAATCCAAAGACTTACATGGCAACCCATTATCTGGCCACTGGCTTAAATCACTCTGACTCCCACGTGCCTGCCATCTCTGCCTGCCCTGCAACCTCCTGAACAGCCACTGCTGGCTCAGGCCCTTGGACATCTCCTTGGGCTAGATCACCTCTCCCCCTGGAAAGTCACATGCTTCTTTATTGATGCTTCTATTCAAATATTTTATTAGAGTGGTCTTCCCTGATTCACATCAAGTAGTCATCCTTCCTCTCCCTTCCCTCCCTTCCCCCCATCCTTTTTTTTTTTTCTCTCCTTTGTGCTTCCTCCTGGCATTTATCATAATCTAAAATACTATGTATTTATGTGTTTCTTTATTGCCTGTCTCACTTCACAAGGATGTAAGTTTCAGGAGTTCAGGGTGACTTTTCAACCACAGCTTTATCTCCACTGCCCTGAATAATGCCTGACTTGCCGTATTTGCATTCTTGAATGAATGAATGAATTGGATGTACATCAAACAGAGCTTGAGAATACAAGAGAATTGACATTACCCCAAAACTGAAAGCAATACATTATAGGGTTCCTGTTTTCAAAAATTATCAAGCCTTACATGGGGTTTACAAGTATCAAAACTGCTGCTCCCTGCCAATAGCCAATCATTTCCCTCTAAACAATGTAGCCAACATGGGGGGAAAATAATGAATATCAAAGAGACCACAGAGTAAAAATATCATTGCTAAGGAATAATCAGCTTCAGCTAGCAGTAGGCAAAAACATTTAGGTCTTGAATCTATTTCAAGTAAATTTTTGTGAGTCATGTAAGATAGGGGTCTAATTTCATTGTTTTGCATATGAATATAAACTTTTGCCACCATTATTTATTAAAAAGACATACAGAAAACAGTAGCTTACATATCTATACGCTGACAAAATATTTTAAAAAGAAACAACTTCATTTACAATATCATAAAAAAACCACACACAACAAAATACTTAGGAATAAATATAACCAAGTAGGTGAAAGATCTCTCCACTGAAAATTTTAAGATTTTGATGAAAGAAATTGAAGAGATAAATAAATGGAAAGATACTCTGTGCTCATGGATTGGAAGAACTCATATTATTAGGATGTCCATACTTCGCAAAGCAGTCTACAGATTCAGTGTAATCTCTATCAATATTCCAATAGCATTTTTCACAGAAATAGGTAAAACAATCCTAAAATTTGTATGGAACCACAGAAGACTCCAAATAGCAAAAACAATTTTAAGAACAAAGCTGCATGCATCATACTTCCTGATTTCAATCTGTATTACAAAGCTACAGTAATTAAAACAATATGGTACTCACCTAAATACATATAGCAATAGAACAGAGTCCAGAAATAAACCTGTGCATATTTGGTAAATTAATTTACAACAAAAAAGCCAAGAATATACAACAGGGAACGTATTATCTCTTCAATAAACGGTGGTGGAAAAATTGGATATTCACATGTGAAAGAATGAAAATGGACTCTTATCTTGCACTAGACACAAAACTCAACTAAGAATAGGTTGAAAAATTCAACTTACGACCTGCAATCTGTAAGGTATCCCTCATATGTGAAATCTAAACAAAGACCAACCTATTGAAACCTAGAAAAAAAAAAAATAGAGAGTAAGCTTCTTGACGTTGGTCTTGGCGATTTTTTGGATTTGACACCAAAAGCAAAGGCAACAAAGGAGAAATAAGCAGGAATAGGACATCAAATTAGAAACTTCTGCACTTTAGGGGTGCCTAGGTGGCGCAGTCGTTAAGCGTCTGCCTTCAGCTCAGGGCATGATCCCGGCGTTATGGGATCGAGCCCCACATCAGGCTCCTCCGCTATGAGCCTGCTTCTTCCTCTCCCACTCCCCCTGCTTGTGTTCCCTCTCTTTCTGGCTGTCTCTATCTCTGTCAAATAAATAAATAAAATCTTTTAAAAAAAATAAAAAGAAACTTCTGCACTTTATACCTGTTCTGCACAATAAAGGAAACAATCAACAAAATGAAAAAAACCTACTGAAGATATTTGCATATACTATATCTGACAAGGGGTTTTCAAAACATAAAGAATGCACACAACTCAATAGCAAAAAGACAATCTGATTAAAATATGGGCAGAGTGACTGAATAAACATTTTTCTGAAGGAAACATACCAATGGCCAGCACGTACATGAAAAGTTGCTCAACATCACTAGTCAACAGGGAAATTCAAATCAAAACTGCAATGACATACCACTTTATACCTGTTTGAACGGCTATAGTCAAAAAGACAAAAGTGTTGGCAAGGATGTAGAGAAAAGAAAACCCTTGTGCACTGTTGGTGGGAGTATGAATCAGTACAGCCACTATGGAAAACAGTTTAAAGTGTCCTCGAAATATTAAAAATCAAGCTATCGTATGATTCAGCTTTCCCACTTCTGGGTATACATCCAAAGGAAATGAAAACAAGACTATCTGCACCTTCTTGTTTATTGCAGCTTTATCTACAACAGCCAAGGTACGGAAACAACAGAAGTGTTCAACAACAAATGTGCAGATAAAGAGGTGGCATATATACAATGAAATATTCTTTCATCAGTGAGGAAATTTTGCCATTTGTGACAATATGGATGGACTTTGAGGGCATTATGCTGAGTGAAATAAGCCAGGCAGATAGAGACTAATACCACATATTATTTGTATGTGGAATTAAAAACAAAGTCCAGCCTATATTAAGAGTGGTAAAGTGGTAGCCAGGGGCTGGGGGGGTGGGGGAAATAGGGACAGTTTGGTCAAAGGGTACAAGCTTTCAGCTAGAAGATAAGGTCTGAGGATCTAACATATAACATGGTGACTGCAGTTGATGTATCGTATAACTGGAATTTACTAGAAGAGAACTTAAATGTTCTCACCAAACAGTTAATAACATCCAAAAACTAGAAATACCATCTAGATCAAAATGGATATAGAGTTGCACAAATGAAAACTACAGGACAATTATAAATTAAAAAAAAGGAAGGAAGGAAGGAAGGAACCGCTGCTATATATAAAAAAGAAGTTATTTGAAACAAAAGAAGCCAGAAACAAGAGTACTTACGTCAAATTCAAATACAAGCAAAACTCATCTATGGTGATAATAGTTGGAGTATTTGGGGTTATTGACTAGGAAGCGTAAGAGGGAATGTTCTGTAGTATGTTCCATAAATGAACCTGAATGTTCCATTCACTGAGCTGTATGCTTAACATTTATGCCCATTGCAGTAGATAGGACATACTTTAATAAAAAATATTTTTTAATTGCGGACAATGAAGTTTGTGCTAACTAAAAAAAATTCTTGTTAATGCTGTCTTCAAGGCTAATTTGTATTGCCCTAAGTTGTTTCTATCCATGTTTCATAAACACTGTCAGCTTCTCCTCTTTCTACTTACTTGCATGTAGGAAAGCTTTGGTCATTTGGCTATTTCATTAGCCAGTTCTGTTTTCTCTGGGAACTGCTTTCCAATCTGAACAACCTCACAAGCACTTAGAGTGTTAAATAGTTTGAATAAATTTGCCTCAACCAAAGCATCACTTTAAAGTTCAAAAATCCATATGAATGACCAAGCATGTTTGTGCCAACTGAAGAACATGATTTAAATTACAGCAGAAACAGCAATCAAATTTGTAGTAAAGCTATGTGATAGAAAATGCATCGAATAATGTCTTTGCTTTTTTTCCAGAAGAACCAGATTAAAATAATCTTGAATGCCTTTATGACTCAGATACGTCCATACGCCAAGGAGCTAAGGAAACCAAGAAAGTTGGCACAGACTTTTCTTAAAAATTAGAGTGTTGTGTGCCTTTTGCCTTTACTCACTTGATTGAAGACAAATATACAGAAACCAGAAATAGACTAATACCGTTCAAGGAATTTACGAAAAAAAAATACAGTTTTGAAGCATGCATTAAAATATCTGCATTTTAAGGCAAAATAGTTGTCAATAAGATTGGGCTTATTAGCAAAATACCATAGATTGTGTGGCTTTAAAATACAAATCTGTGTTGCAGCTAATTTTCAAGAAACTACCACTTCTCAAGTTTTAATGTAATATCAAAAAGAATATTCACAATTATCTTAAAATTCTGTTAAAATATTCCTGCCTTTTCCAATGACCTATCTGTGTCAGGCTGGATTCCCTTCATAGATTTCAACCAAAATAACATACAGGAATAGACTGATAGCAGAAGCAGATAGGGAAATCTAACTATCTTCCATTAAGCTGGACATTAGAGAGAGGTGCAAAAAATGTAAACCTGTTCCATTCTTCTCACTAGTTTTTCGTTGTTTTAGAAAATAAAATGTTTGTTTCGTAAATATATTATTCCCAGCAAGTTGCAAAAAAAAAAAAAAAAAAATACAAATCTGTGGTTTCACAGGTCTTAGAGACCAGAAGTTTGATACCAGAGCACCCTCAGGGTCAGGTTCCCTGCCTTACCGCCCTGAGTTTGTGGAGATTAGGAGATATCTCTCCCTCTTGTTAGAAAGCCACAAATCCTATCAGATTAGGATCCCACCCAGCCTTAACTACCTCCTACAAGCCCTCTCTCCAAATATAGTTCATTAAGATGGGAGGGTAGGGCTTAAACATAACGAAGTTTTGGGAGACATAATTCAGTCCATAGCAATAGTCTAGTAGTTAAAAGTCAGAGTTCTAGAATTAGTAATCAAATTCAAGTACCTAATCCACCACATCCTAACTGTGTGGCCTTAAATTCTCTAAAATATACTTTTCTTACCTGTCAATTAGATAATAGTACTAACCTCAGATTATTGTGATAAATGAATACATGGGATATTTAGAACACTGCATAGCAGATGGTTATTTTTCAATTCAGATAAGAGATACATAACATTTTTAAGTATACATGATTTATGTACATATTGCAAAGTGATTACTACTTTAGTTAACATCCATCTTTATACTTTCTTGAGATGAGAACTTTGAGATCTACTTTCTTAGCAACTTCCAAATATGCAATAAAATATTAGCTATCATAACTATGCTGTACATCATGTCTCCAGGACTTATTTATCTTGTAACTGGAAGTGTGTACCTTTTAACCACATTCACCCATTTCACCTACCTCCAACCCCTACCCTCTACCACTGGCAACTACCCATCTGTTGAGGTTTTTTTTTGTTTTGTTTTGTTTGTTTTTTTCTTCTAAGATTCCACATGAGATTATAAGGTATTTGTATTTCTCTCACTTATTTCATTTAGCATATTGCCCTCAAGGTCCATTTTTATTTTACAAGTGGCAGGATTTCCTTCTTTTAATGGCTGAATAATATTCCATTGTGTGTGTATGCTCACGTGCATGCACACACACACACACACACACACTTTTACTCTATCCATTCATCCATCAGTGGACACTTAAGTTGTTTCCCTGTATTGCCTATTATAAATAATGCTGCAATGAACATGGCTGGTGCAGGTATCTTTGAGATAGATGGTAATTTAATTTTTTGTCCATATTAAAATTTTTAATTGAAATGTAGTTGACAGGAAATGTTGCATTAGTTTCAGACATACAATGTAGTTATTCAACAAGTTTATACATTATGCTATGCTTATCAAAAATGTAGCTAAAATAGATGGTAATTTCAAAATAAAAATGAGCTATTATTACTAGGTCATATCACAAGAGTGATTCCCATATAGGATCATCTTCTTAAAAATAGATTTGATTAGTCAATGTACTGTTGAATAGAATTTGTTTTTAAAATATTACTTTGGAGAAGTACAGAGAAGCTACTGTAGTCGAGGTTCTCAATTTCATGTCAGATCATCAGTGTCAGCAACACCTGAAATTTGTTATAAATGCAAATTCTTGAGCTCCACCCTATACCAAATGAAGCAGCTCTCTAGGGGTGAGGCCCAGTAATCAGGGTTTTAACAAGACTTCTAAGTTATTTCTCTACACACTCATGTTTGGGAATAACTATAAAAATGTAAGGCAGACCTGTGAAGGAGGTAACCTTCATAGAGAGGCAAACTTTGTTTAATCTTTGGCGTTGAACATTGAAGACTTCTGCTACTTAGTACTTCAATTTATTATGCAAATCCAATGAAAATGGAGTTTGGGGTTTTTTTTTTTTTTTTTACAGTAAATACAGAAATAACCTATAAAATAATTGGTATTTAATTTTATGTCACTGATGAATAATAGGAGAGACATAGACATCTATAGGCAAATAAAATAATGTCAGTTTATTTAGCATAAAGGATTTTAAGTTAAATCTGCTTCAGAGACAATAGTGTAAATTCTGGTACCTGCCTTGAAATCCCTATGATATATATATATATATATTTTTTTTTTTCCTTAAAGAGGAAACATCATATGAGGAACTATACTGCTCTAAGATTTATGTAAGCCATTCATATTCTGGGCTAAGCCCTCACTTAAAAACAGCCTCATTTGATGACACAATTGTGAAAAGTACTTGCTTAAGAACTAGAAAACACTTTGCATAATCTTACTTTATCTCTGCCTTTGGCTGAGCAAATGAGCCTCACTTTCTTTTAAAATGGCATTATGTCATTTCATTTGGAGAGTTAACATTGATTGACTGGAAGTATTAAATGAGAAACACCTGGCCAGAGTCCAAGCTAGCATCCACACCACCATCTTTAAGGCATTAAAAATGACTAAAAAGAAGACAAGGACATGAGTCTGTTTCACAGAGGAGATGAAATAGACCAAAGATTTCAGTGGCCTGAGATATGCCACAGTAGAACTCTGAAGTCAAAAAGAAGTGGTCCATTGTACGCGTAAGTCCTACCAGAGTTATTCATCAGAAGGCCCTCTCATAGCCAGCATATCAAGAGGCCTCATTGGTGTCTTCAAATGATGTGCTGATGAAAACTCTACGCCATTAACTCAACTTAAGGATTTATTTCCTTATTCACTACTCATACCTAACCTAGGGCCATGGTAGTCAAAGAACAATGTCCCACAAATTAGGGGTGTAGAAAAGATGAGTGAGTGGGCAAAGGGAGGGAAGACAGGTTGAAGGAGAAAAAGTGAAGGTGAGTGGAAATCATTAACACCAACCATCCTTAATATTCCAGAATTCATGACAATGATTTATTCTGTGTACCTGTGATAGATCTCACTATAAACTAATTGAACTACAAGTTCATGCAGTTTCTAATCATTCCAATTAGGCTGTGCAAAGAGAAGCCAAATATAATGCTATGCAGACAGCAAATATTTTTTTAAAAACTTGGTTGTTAATTTGATAAACGAGATATCAAGACACTCTTTATAAAAATCACGTTATTTCTCTCCCCTGGTGTCTGAGGGACATCTAATTGTGTTCCTATAGTATTGTAGAAAATTGCCCACTTGCTTGATTTAGTCTTATTATAATTCATTTGGTGACTTCTTTATAGTGACCATTCATTTGTTTAAAGCAATAAGGTACTCCACAAGTGTTTAGTATTTTATAGCACATGGAACAGAGGTTAGCGGCTTATCAAAAGGGTATTAATCAGTAACTAGAGCACAGCTTTAAACACATCTGCCTTATAGTAAGACATCTGTACCCATATCTTGGAGTTATTTTGTCACACTAGTGGGCTTATCCAAGCCATCCTAGTGCTCAAGTCCAGTCCTTGAAACATTAGATTCTTTTTCAAACAGTTTCACTAACCATAATCGGCACATATCAATCAAAATGGCCTGCTTTAATTAACAAGTTAGCACAAAAACGTTATTTAAATATTAACTCACAAGACAGCAATTTATAAAGTAAAATTGCTCACAGCCTATCAGTTTACAATAGATTAAATTTTAATTAAATAAGACTTTCAGGAACATACCAAAGGACTTAAAAATAGGTCTTTCAATTTTTAGATATGAAGGAATCTTAAATGTCAAGAACAATCCCTCGTGAACCTCAAGTTCCTTTTGAAAATTTTACTACTTAAAAATTCACCCATTGTAATTAACTCTTTCATTCCCAAAGAAACCACTTTGCTCTTTAATATTGCAAATTCTACCTTAAATATTTCTATTTTGGAAAATGTCTATTTCTACTTTATTATCAAATATAATTCAAGCAAAAATTTTACTTTTATTATAACTGTTGAATGAGATTTTATGGAAAGAAAAACATTTGGAGAAAAAGAACTTTTAGTAATCTAATTAGCAATTGATTTTCAGACTGTTCTACTTTAAATCACAATAGTCTGCAATCAGAAAAACGTTAACTCTGCTGCTCAAATAGATTAGAAAAGGAGTCCCTTTTTCCTTAATAATACGGCTTTACTGGAAAGCTTTACTACTTGATACGGTTTTTCAAATGCGCTATACATTTATCTATTTCAGGTGGCTGCTCGTGTTGCCTGTGAGTCTTCGGTCAACTCTTTAAAAATGAGAGCAAAGTGGTTGTCCATGCAGCTCTGGATTCAGGCTGCGCGGGACTGATTTCCGGTTTCCCACTGAACTAGCTAAATTATTCCTTTACTTTCCTTATCTGTAAAATGGGATTATTAATTACCTATCGGTACGTAACAAATGACCACGAACCTCACAGCGTCGATCAGGTTCCTTTCTCCTCCGGCGTCATCAGCACAGCTTTATTCAAGTTGTTGGCAGAATTCAGTTTCTCAGCGCTGTAAGACCGAACCCCTCAGTTCTTCAGACCGCCTCTCTCCACAGGCAGTGCCCGGATGGTGGGTTCCCGGATGGCGGCTTCCCGGCGGCCTGCAGGAGCCTCGCTCCTACTTCCGGGCTCTTCTCTCACGCAAACGACGCAACCCCTTTTACAGGACTCGCCTGATACGGTCAGGCCTACCAACATATTCTTCCTTTTAACTTAATGTCGGCTAATTAGGGATCTTAAATTCACCTCCAGAATCCCTTCACCTTTGCCATATTCTCCGTTAGAAGCTACTCACAGGCTTCACCTGTACTCCGTGAGAAGCGCTTATGCGCAAATGTGGACGCCAGGGAAAGGGAATTACAGGGAACATTATAATTCTGCCCACTGCACTGGAATAATAAGAGTGCATACCTCTTTGGGTTGATTAAACAACAACAACAACAACACATATTTGTATAAAGTACTTCGAATAGTGCATGACACACGATAAATAATATTTGTTACTTTTTTTGTCTGACATGTTTGTTGAAGCTTTGAGTGACTAAAACGGTGGTGTTTTTGGCAAAGAATATAAGCTGATATGAAACTGGTATATTGAATATTTTTTCTGCTGGATATTGAGATACCAAGTGAGACTTGAGGAGAAGTAGATAGGTTTTTATAAGCGTTATTGTATAGTTTCCACAACCACATTCTCCTCGTGGCTTTTATGCAGGATCCAGAAATTCTTTCAAAGGAAATAACTTCTGCTTACATGAACAGTCAACAGTACTTCATTAAACAAAGAAAGTATATTTTCAAAAGTATTTCTGATGGTATCTATCCTCTACATTCCACAAAAAAATCTAATCATCCACAGAAGTGCTTCCTCTAAGCGAATACAATGAGCAAGCTATGGTAGTGTTACTTTTTTTGCTTTAAAAAAAAGAAAAGTTCTTTGCCTTCACTTGAAGCCACAGACCCAGATGAGATGGTGGGAGAGCGGAGAGTGACATCCTGCTGCTACGTGAATTTAGGATAAATTGTTATTTTTCTGAACGCACTTGAAAAGAAAACCCTCGTTTATCTTCTCTCACGTTACCCATTTTCCATTCAAACCGTAAAGAACTCAGAGGGAACTAGGGGTATGCTGAAACACGGTCCCTATTACTTTGTAATAACAGTTGCCACGAGAACTTCACAGCTTTTTCTCATTAATTCTCAGAAAACCCCAGTGGGAAAAGGCAATTCTTAAAACAAATTGCAGGGAGTGTAATGATTTTAAAATGTAATTATATAGAAAATACATTTTTCTTTGTTTTGGTAAGTCATTGACATTTTAACTTAACTTACACACTGTTTTATGGGAAGTTTAAGAATATTCTCACATGGATATGCAACACCAGAACAGCTCATGTACTTCTGGTATCTGAGTAATTTGTGATCCTCCACCCCCCTTTCACATTTCCCACAAGACTTCCTTTCCTAAGATTACTTCAATTTCCCACAAGGCTTCCTTTCCTAAGATTACTTCAGGAATTACTTGTTTGCATATGCTGTCAAAGAAATTGATTAACTTCATATTCTGTCAAAAACATGAATAAGTTCAGTTTCTAAGTTTCAAACAGACCAACATGTAGAGAAACGGTTTTGTTGATTATGGTTTTCTCCTTTTTTCATTGAATTTTGTGGTATTAAATCTTATCTCAGCTTTTTAAATCATTCCAGTTTTTTTCATTACATAATATCTGCTGAGTGTTTTCATTTTATTTTTTTGATTTTATAATTTTAATAATCATTTTCTTGATGTGATTGTTTTTGGATGTGGGGAAATACTATAAAAGAAAGAATTAGTTTATACAAGCCTGCATACCCTTATATACACAAAGCTGCAAAATATTATGTTTATATTTGCAGGATGGATGGATGTGTGTATGTAACCACCCATTTGCTATATTTTCAGATCTTTTGAGACCACCCTATCTCATACTTAGCTCAAAATGTTTCCACTGAAAAACAGGTCCCAGGTGAGAATTCCAATTTGATGTTTGCTTGATGGGCAGTTATACACAAATCCTGCGATGTTTCCGTGAAGTACTTAAGTTACACACACACACACACACACACACACACACACACACTCTCACACAATCTGAAAGCCGATCCCCAGTGGGACTGATCATTCACTAAATCACAGAATCATGGCAACATTTCTACAAACTTTTTTTTTTTTATTAAGATTTTATTTATTTATTTGACAGAGATAGAGACAGCCAGCGAGAGAGGGAACACAAGCAGGGGGAGTGGGAGAGGAAGAAGCAGGCTCCTAGCGGAGGAGCCCGATATGGGGCTAGATCTCATAACGCCGGGATCACGCCCTGAGCCGAAGGCAGACAGACGCTTAACGACTGCGCCACCCAGGCGCCCCACATTTCTACAAACTTTAAAGTCAATGGAACTGGATTATAAAGTCCAATAAGTAGAAGAACCTGTGATATATGACAGTCAATCCATTAATTTAAAATATTTTGAAAGATCCTGTTTCTCTCTTTATTGAACTCTTGTTTAGATAAACCAAAAGAGAAGGCAGCCATTTTCTTACCTAATGGCTACAAGTTTAAGGCAAGTAGTGGACCCTTCCCCTTTTTATTCTTCCATCAGTCTTCTCTTTCTATACCATTTAGAGACAGAAATGCTTGAAAACAAAACAAAACAACAACAAAACTAGGAGACTGAACTTGGTGGGGGAATAGATTGGAATTGGTACATTACTTTATTGGAGTCACAGTTCCCGTAGTGGGGGGTAGATGTAGCAGGAAGAAGAAAAGTCTCTAAATGCAGTTCATTCTGAGAATTCAAGTTATTCACATACTTCTTTCTTTTACTTTAGGGTATCATGGTTCCAGAAAATGAGACTAAATGAAGGCCCCATTTTAGACCAACACAGATGCCCTAGAAGATAGCCTTTTGGACACAGGGAATTGGCTGGGTCAGCACTTTTCCATGTAAAAATGTTCTAAATTACTACCAAAGATACTAGATACTTCACAAAAGTAAGGAAATAAAATATAAGGGTCTGTGCTTGAGTGACTGAAAAAAATGGGTTAATTTTAAGAAGCAGTATTTTAATGTTATTTCTCAGAATTTCTAGTGTTCGTTGTAATGAGGATCACAGGGGCAACGAGCTCTAAGTTTTGCAGCACTTACCAAAAAAACAAACGTGTGCCATAAACCATATAATTCCCACACCAGGACATCTTGTGGGATTGGTATTCCCACAAGAAGATATGAGTATTATAAACTATATATGTCAGGGCGCCTGGGTGGCTCAGTCGTTAAGCGTCTGCCTTTGGCTCCGGGCATGATCCCGGCGTTATGGGATCAAGCCCAGCATCAGGCTCCTCCTCTGGGAGCCTGCTTCTTCCTCTCCCACTCCCCCTGCTTGTGTTCCCTCTCTCGCTGGCTGTCTCTCTCTGTCAAATAAATAAATAACATCTTTTTTTTAAATAAAGCAGAAATCCTTAAGAAGTGAAAATGCTGAAATGCAGGGGGATGGGGTGGGGAGAGTAGGATAAAATAAAAGGAGAGAGATTTCCAAGGAATAAAAGCATACAATAGCATAAATAAAAAATACAATAGTATAAATCTACACTACAAGGAGTGAAAAACAGAATTAACGCTATAGAAATGTAAATACTTGATGTGAAAGTCAAAAGTACAAAGTAATGAAAACAGGAAAAGATAGTATTTATGAAAGACAGAAAGCACCGGAGCTCAAGCCCATGCCCTCTCAAATCTGCCAGCACGCCCTCTGGGATTCATGGTCAGTCAGCAGCATCTTCGCTACAGGCAGTCCCTACTGAGGTTTTTCCTGGGAACGATACCCTACTTATAACTCATGTTGAGGCTACTTTTTATTTCATATACTATGCACCCTAGAGCAGAGAGGTAAGCCCAGTTTCTCTTTGTTCCCCATTGCCATTTGCAAATCATTTTAACCCTTTTACTTTCACAAATCTCAACTTTTTTGAAAGTCAGTTTCTGCCACTCTGCCACTTGCTATCCTCTCTACGTGTCATCTACACATTTTTTGTACCAGGCAGTATCTCCCTGTCTTCCAGTATTCCTGAAATTATTCTTGATGTGATATCATCAATTGTGATACCATCAATCAACACTCATTCAGATCATTTCTTTTGACCTTTCATTTATTTGACTTTCCAAGTTCTTCTGATAATTTTTTTCATCCCATAGGGGCCAAATGCATGGTCATAACCTTGATTTTGTTAAAATCTTCAAAATCACAACTGGTATGCTTTTTTTTGATCACCACCTCTCCATTCTTTCAGTTCACCCAACCTCGAATCTCCATGTCTTCAATCCTTCAAGATGCGGGGAGCTCCAATGTATCAACCACCTGCATTTTCAATAATGCTTCTCAGGTCATCTTACTCCACTCCACAGTCTGCCCAGATGCCATAACTCTTGATTCTCCATCGACCCAAACTTTTTCCTCCCCTAGTCTCTTTGTACAAATAAGCAACCAAGTAGCAATTTATAAAATTCCTTTTCCTCAGTTGCCATTGTCAATCCATCAGCAAATCTCGTCAGTCCTACCTCCAAAATAATGTCCCCAAATCCACCACTGCTCTCTCCTGCCTACCATCACCCTAGTGCTACCCACCACTCCTTGTCACCTGAACTGCTGCACAGACCCCTCACTGCATTTCCTGCTTCTATCCTTGCCTCTTTATAAGCATTCACGACATACTAACAAGGGTGAATATTTGGAAAATGTGGCCTGAGTTGTATCTCTCCACTTTGTAAAACTCTTCAGTGGCTTTCCATTTGAAACTGTTTTCAAGTCCTGTTAGATCCTTTGTTATCCTACTTCTCAGACCTCAGCTCCTACCACATTATGCCTCATTTACTGTACCCAAGATATTCTGTATTTCTTTCATTTCTTTGAACAGTCCACCACACCCCTCATGCCTCCATTCAAATGCTACCTTTTCAGAGAGCCTTTTTCTTATGACTCTCTTTGCAATTGACCACTTCCTTCTTCTTCTCTCATCAGCATTTTCTATCAACTTACCCTATATTTCCCCTTTTTAATTTTCCATCTCCTCCTGAGAGAATAAATGTAAGATCTAGTAAAACAAGAATCTTTCCATCTTGCTGTCATCTCAGTGCCCTGTTACACAGTGACTACCAGAAAACTTATAATAGGAACTGCAAGGAAATAAATTATATAATTAAAAAAAATTTTTTCAGAGCTGAGAAATGATCTAAGTTTCCATATTTGAAGTGTTCAATTATATTAAGAAAAATCCCTGATATCGTAAGAACACATTTTTGAAAAGGTTGTCTATAAAAAATAAAGATGGAATTGCTCAGATTTTTCAACTGCAAACATAGGAGCTGAAGGACAGTGGAACTATGGAAGAGGATGGTTGTTATTTCAAGAAGTGTATAACCGGCTTGATTTTCTTTCACATGGAAGGCTACTAAAAGACACCCTCATGTCTCATGTCTTCCTATGGCTTAGAAGGTGACAGCCAACTCTCTTTGGATTAAAATCTAACAATAAAGTAACATAAAAACAAGGGATAAATTTTTAAAAATCAGGAATTAATTTTGTGTGTGTGTGTGTGTGACCTCAGGAGCTCAGTGCAACTACATGTTGTTAGGTACATGTTACAGACTCACAAAATATGGCTCAGAGTGCTTATATTAGCACTTTCTTTCCTTACACTCTCTTTTGCACACCAGGAATGATGTTTATCATCCCACATGCTTTGTTCAAATGAAATACTTGTTAATCATAATAACCAATTAAAATAATAATTGATTCTATTCAGTTCCAAACTTCAAGTATTTTTGCCATTGTGACACTATGCTGGGTGAGTTGTACAGTAAAATTAATCTATCTCTCCCTCCCTCCACATAAGAGGAGATTCATAGAGCTCTACAATGGCAATTTTCATTACCTAAAAACTTAAGTAATAATTTTCATTGTCTTTGAATGACCTCAAGCAATAAGTTATTTTTATTTTAACTGGGGAAGAATAATAAATCACTATGTGCCTGATATTGTCATCCACAAGCCTTTCTTCATGTCACTTGCTATGTCATTGACTATGAATGTTCCTTCATTAACAATACCGAATGGAAAATGATCTCAGCTGTATTAAATGTATGCAAAGACAAAAAGGCTGCAAGGAAATTAACCAACATTTTGGTGTTACTACTGAATGAGATTATAAATGATTTTCTCTTTAAAATTTTCTGAGTTTTTATAATATGATACGACTACCATGCCCCCAGCTTTGTTTTTCCTTTTCAACAATTCCTTGGCGATTCGGGGCCTTTTCTGGCTCCACGCAAATTTAAGGGCTGTTTGTTCCAGTTCTTTGAAAAATGTCATTGGTATTTTGATCGGGATAGCACTGAAAGTGTAGAATGCTCTGGGTAGCATGGACATTTTAACTATGTTAATTCTTCCGATCCATGAGCATGGAATATTTTTCCATCTTTTTGTGTCTTCTTCAATGTCTTTCAAGTAGTTTCTAGAATATAGATCCTTTACGTCTCTGGTTAAGTTAATTCCAAGATAACATATGATTTTTGGTGCTATCGTAAATGGGATGGATTCCCTAATTTCTCTTTCTTCAGTCTCATTGTTCGTGTATAGAAATGCAACTCATTTCTGAACATTGATTTTGTATCCCTCCACATTACTGAATTGCCCTATAACTCCTACTAGTTTGGGGTGGATTCTTTTGGAGTCTTTCGGTTTTCCATATAGAGTCATCTGCGAAGAAGAGAGACAGTTTGACTTCTTCTTTGCCGATTTGGATACCTTTTATCCCTTTTTGTTGTCAATGCCAGATTTCAAGTTGTACTAAAAAGCTGTGATCACAAAGACAGCATGGTACTGGCACAAAAACAGACACATAGACCAATGGAACAGAATAGAGAACCCAGAAATGGACCCTCAGCTCTTTGGGCAACTAATCTTTGATAAAGCAGGAAAAAACATCCGGCGGAAAAAAGACAGTCTCTTCAATAAATGGTGCTGGGAAAATTGGACAGCTACATACAAAAGAATGAAACTTGACCACTCTCTCACACCATACACAAAGATAAACTCCAAATGGATGAAAGACCTCGATGTGAGATAGGAATCCATCACAATCCTAGAGGAGAGCATAGGCAGCAACCTCTACGACATCGGCCACAGCAACTTTTTCATGACACATCTCCAAAGGCAAGAGAAACAAAAGATAAAATGAACTTGTGGGACTTCATCAAGATAAAAAGCTTCTGCACAGCCAAGGAAACAGTCAAAAAAAACTAAGAGGCAGCCCACAGAATGGGAGAATATATTTGCAAATGACACTACAGATAAAAGACTGGTATCCAAGATCTACAAAGAACTTCTCAAACTCAATACACAAGAAACAAATAAACAAATCATAAAATGGGCAGAAGATATGAATAGACACTTTTCCAATGAAGACATACAAATGGCTAACAGACACATGAAAAAATGTTCAAAATCATTAGCCATCAGGGAAATTCAAATCAAGCCACACTGAGATACCACCTTACACTAGTTAGAATGGCAAAAATTGACAAGGCAAGAAACAATAATTGTTGGAGAGGATGTGGAGAAAGGGGATCCCTCCTACATTGTTGGTGGGAATGCAAGTTGGTGCAGCCACTCTGGAAAACAGTGTGGAGGTCCCTTAAAAAGTTAAAAATGGAGCTACCCTATGATCCAGCCATTGCACTACTGGGTATTTACCCCAAAGATACAGACATAGTGAAGAGAAGGGCCATATGCACCCCAATGTTCATAGCAGCATTGTCCACAATAGCTAAATCGTGGAAGAAGCCAAGATGCCCTTCAACAGATGACTGGATTAAGAAGCTGTGGTCCATATATACAATGGAATATTACTCAGCTATCAAAAAGAATGATTTCTCAACATTTGCTGCAAAATGGATGGCACTGAAGGAGATAATGCTAAGTGAAATAAGTCAAGCAGAGAAAGACAATTATCATATGGTTTCTCTCATCTATGGAACATAAGAACTAGGAAGATTGGTAGGAGAAGAAAGGGATAAAGAAGGGGGGTAATCAGAAGGGGGAATGAAGCATGAGAGACTATGGACTCTGAGAAACAAACTGAGGGCTTCAGAGGGGAGGGAGGTGGGGGAATGGGATAGGCTGGTGATGGATAGTAAGGAGGGCATGTGTTGCGTGGTGCACTGGGTGTTATACGCAACTAACAAATCATCGAACTTGACATCAAAAACCAGAGATGTACTGTATGGAGACTAACATAATATAATAAAAAAATATTACTATAAAAAATATGATATGACTGCCATTGTGTTTATGATCAGTTGAAAGTCCTTATGTGTGGTATATTATATATATACTATTGTATCATAATTAGGTAGAACATGCATAGCAAGAGACTCGAGAGAAAAGAAACCACATGCTAATGCTAGTCATCTCTGATTGTATACAAAGAACTGATCTTTTTTCTTCCTTTTAATCTAATTTTTTAAACTTTTTTCAAGATGAATGTCTTAGCTTTTTAATAGGAATGAATAAACCTTGATTTTAAAATCCATGTATTCTCTGGAAAAGTTACCATATCAAGGTGCAATCAGCTGCTTTACATTCCAGTGTGAATAAAGAGATAAGTAAGGGATTGATAAGGGTAGAAGGGGGGTAGTAGGGAGGGAGAAGACAGGAAGGGAGTGAGGGTGTGTCCAGGCACAGGAGGTTTCTGTAAATTTGGGATGGGGGTAGGGAAGGAACTATAATAAATATTTACATATTTACCATAACCCTTTTGCCCAGAGATACTTTTCTTTGTACACTTTTAAACTCAGTTGAACTGTTTACCCACTTTTCAATTTTGCTTAAGGCTGGCTCGACTTTGCTTAAGTCAAAACAGCATAAGCTGCCGCATTGTTAGATAGATATATTTGATATTAGAGATAAATTTTACAACAACCCATTAATTAATCAATTTATTCCCAAGTATTTATTTAATATCTGCTACTAGATGTTATACTGCAGTACAACATTGAACGAGATAGATGCAGATTTTCAATACCAGTGAGAACATGTGAGTGGGGACGGGTAATAAAAGGTAAACATATAATCAAGATGATTTTAGATATTGATGAATGTTATGAAGAAAATAGAGTAGGTTAATACAATAGAGGGAAAATGGAGGAGATTGGAATTTGACATGAAGGTATGAATCTAGAAGCTATCTATATAACTTAACCTGAGTTAAATGTTTAAAAAAATATGGGTTTACTGAGAGTTTGTTGTATTCAAAAATTGTGTTTGATGAGATAAAGAATGATAAGAAAATGTTACTTCTCTTTTGGAGCCTACAATCAAGTGGATTAGCAGAGTACTGATTTTGAATGCAATGGTTCTCAAAATGTCATCTTCAGCCCAGGAGCCTCAGAACCACCTGACATTCGTTAAGTAACACAATTCTTTGGGTTTCACCCTAGAGCTGATGAGTTTTGGAGGTGGCTCAGCCTCCTGTGTTTTAAAAGCCTTCCTGCTGATTCTGATGCGTGCCAAAGTTTGAAAACCACCCCCTTATTTCCTACTCTGCTGAATCTGCTAATTAGAACCAATTTTCTAAGCTACCTGGGAATTACCTACAATTTAAATATGTTCCTTTTACTTCCTCCTTACCTAAGACTTCTCAGAAAGTCAGGGATATTGTATATTGGCTGAAATAGTCTAAAAAAGCAGAGTCTCTTCTCTGAATATAGGAAAGAACACAGACTTCTTTTTACAAGTAACCGTCCAGTGACTGATTACCATGCCGCAAGGAGAGGCGAGTGATCCCACTTATTTTCACCACACTGGCTGCTCAAAAAAAAAATTATTTTTTATCAAGTCCCTAACCAAAAGAAGATTTGATGCTTTCTGTTCCTAAGGAAAAACATGGCTCCTCTGTATGATGTAGATGGATCGATCTCATGACAAATAGTTCATCCTGCAGTTTGTTAGCTTGTAGTGAATAACTGTGGAAAGGAAAAACGTAAGTGAGAATATAATTTTTATGCCCACAAGAAAAATCACCAGAAAAATCACTAAGATAAGCAAACTCTAATATTCATATTTGTTAAATATGGAATATGTATTGCATTTCCTCTCAAGAGACTTCTACATGCTTTATATTGTTACGACTGGAACAGGTGTGAAGCTGCTAGTTTTTCTCTTCAACTGTAGAAATTCTCTTTACAACACTTATGTGTTGGTAGTGTATCCATCAATTTGCTATATCATAAACAAAGTTAGGGTGGTGTGCCATTTTCCCCAGCGATATGTCTTACTATTTTAAGAAAGGAGAGGGAGGAAAAGGGAGGAAGGAGAGAGTCTATGAGGTCATCCTCACAGATAGAAGACCTAATAAAACTTACCTTACTCAAAGCAGAATGAAATTCAAGTTAAATATATTTCTCAGTGAAGAAAATATGGACCAATCTCAGGATTTTCTTGTTCTAGGTTTTATCTGAAAAGACATTTAAACTAACAGGGCTACAAATAATACAACTCTAAGACATTCTATACCCCTTTTGCTGAATTTGTAAACAACAATTTGTCCCCCAAAATAATGCTTTAAAATTTATTTTTAAGTCAAACATAGCATTATGCTAGTTGCTTATTCTGTTATTTTCAACATCCGTGTAGTTTTGAGATCTCATGTTTCATTCCAGTGTTTAATATTCTACCCACTGTGCTTCCAAGTGGTCTAGAAGAGGACACTTAGCCAGAATTATCATTGTCTGCCCAACTGACAGGACTGTCACGGACTCGTTATTACTCTTGTTGAGTTCTGTTCTTTCACGTCTAAAACGTGTTTGTGATGAAGCCAAACTAATTACACAATTTCAATCCCAAACTGTTTCAAGTTTCTGGTAAATTAAAGTGTAGAGAGTACAAGTTTTATTCATTCATCACAGAGGCAGGATGTATTGCTTATACTACATGAGATATAGTTTAACAAAATGCATAGTTATTCAATCAATAATATACAGATAATAAAAGTCCTTTGACCTATAAAATATATGTAATATGTAAAACATTTCACTCCTTTTGGGAAATATATCTGTGAAAGAATGCATTAGTATATATAGCAATTTGGGGCAAATTAGCAATTACTATAATTTCATTTTTTATAACATCTCATTGAACTATCTTAATTCTTTGATAAAGGTATATAAAAATGGAATAGAGGAAACCAAAAATTATAAAAGAGGGAATTTCTTTCGTAAATACAATAAAGTATATAAAAAATTGTCAACAAAGTCTGTAAGTCTATTCCTATAAGAAAGGAAATATAATTAATGTTTGGGCGAGGAGATAAAAATTTCAATAAGTAGGGGCGCCTGGGTGGCACAGCGGTTAAGCGTCTGCCTTCGGCTCAGGGCGTGATCCCGGCGTTATGGGATCGAGCCCCACATCAGGCTCTTCCGCTGGGAGCCTGCTTCTTCCTCTCCCACTCCCCCTGCTCGTGTTCCCTCTCTCGCTGGCTGTCCCTATCTCTGTGGAATAAATAAATAAAATCTTTAAAAAAAAATTTCAATAAGTAGCTTATAAAAAGAGTAAATAGAAAACTGTTATCTCACAACAAAGAAAGAAGGATATGGGAAGACCACTACAAAATTGGAAACATTTTGAACTCATGATTTTAAAAAACAAATCTCGTTTACAGCTCTCTCACTAAAGTATCCTGATAAAATGTCATATTGGCTACCTACCAGTGGTACAACTAAGGCAATTCTATGTGCATCCTTAGCACCACTAAAAGAGAGAAAACAAGGAAAGAAGCTGATTCCCTGTCTCACAAAAGGAAAAACTCCAGGTAGACAAGGACTATCTTGAGAAAGGCAAGAATCTTTTCACTGGTTTTACAAGTATTGCTGAAAGGCAAAAGGAGCCATACCAGACTTTCAGATGGTGATGCTCAATGAAAAAAATAGATATAATTAAATGGAACAAATTGAATTTGTGAAAAACCATAAATACAAAAGGATACTCATGTTTTAAAGTAATTATTTATGATGCAAAAGAACGGCAACTCCAGTAATATATAATTACACTGATTTTTAATAAGTGGTGGTATCTGAGTATTCTGTTTCTGTACATTTCACTCATAAAGTATAAACCTTTCTCTATCAATTAAATAAAGGAATGATAAGAGGAAACACTAAGCTGTATACTCCTGGGAAAGAACAGGGAGGACTGGTCAACAGAGTAATCACATGTCATAACCATGGCTGATCAGCGCTACAGGTCACACAACAACCAAATAAAAGAGGAGCTAGCAATGTGTCCCCAAATGATGGCTTGGACGAATGTTCTCAAGAGGAGAGGTAATTTTGTACTCAATCTTTTGTTCTGGAGGTAAAGTCCCCAAATTATTAGTAATGAGATGTTACCTACTCAAGCATAAGTTTTCAATTATACTAACAGTCCAGGTCAATAGAAATGATAAGACAGTGCATATGTAATGCGGACTAAAGAAAATTTCTCAGCATAATTGTGGGAAAGGGAACAGCATCTGTAAGGCTAAAGCTCAATGGAAATGTTTGGGCTTACAGAGTCCCTCAACTGAGCACTGAGGTGAAGTTATAAAAAAGTGCAAGCACCCAGCCTGAAGCACTCCCGCTAAGGTTTGGAAAATACAATTAGCTCTAGATGCCAAACAGGAGTCAATTACCCAGAACTTGCAACCTCAGCTTCAGCAAGACAGTAATCTTTTCTTTCTTTCTAGCTTGGAAGATGGCTATATGCTAAGGAAAATACAGAAATATGTCTGATGAAATGACTATAACTTAAGCAGGCATAAGAAGCAGTTTAAGAATAAGCATGTTTCCCAAGAATGAGAGTAAAAATAAAAAAGATAATCAGAAAACGGAGCTACAGTGGGTGGGGGATGGGCTAGACGGTGATGGGTATAAGGAGGACACTTGTTATGATGAGCACTGGGTGTTGTATGTAAGTGATGAGCCACTAAATTCTACTCCTGAAACCAATATTAGACTATGTTTTTTTTTTTTAAGATTTTATTTATTTATTTGACAGAGATAGAGACAGCCAGCGAGAGAGGGAACACAAGCAGGGGGAGTGGGAGAGGAAGAAGCAGGCTCATAGCGGAGGAGCCTGATGTGGGGCTCGATCCCATAACGCCGGGATCACGCCCTGAGCCGAAGGCAGATGCTTAACTGCTGTGCCACCCAGGCGCCCCAATATTAGACTGTATGTTAACTAACAAGAATTTAAATAAAAATCTGAAAAAATAAAGAAAGAAAACAGATCTGCATGCACTGTATTAATCATTTTTAAAGTAGGTTAAATATAAACTAATATCTTTAAAATTTTTATTTTAAAAATGTAAACTTTAAACTGTCTGCTTTTTTAAGTGACTATAACAATTAAATCTGTTATACTTTTAATTTTAATTACATGTTTGGGAAATCTGATTAAAAATGTAATCAATATCTAAGTGAAAAATTTTGTTTTTTTCAACTTATGATAGTTTTCTAAGTATTTAAGCATTCAGAATAATATCATTTAATAGATATACAATATTAAAATATTGAGTATTAAGAAAATTACAAATAAATAAAAACCGTATGATGCTGGAATAAAAAGGCACATAGACCCATGGGACAGAATGAAAAGCCCAGACATAAACTCATGGATATATGGCCAACTAACTTGATAAGGGCACCAAGATCACACAATGGGAAAATAATAGTGTGTTCAATAAACGGTGCTAGGAAATTAAATATCCACATCCTAAAAAGGTAAATGGACCCCTATCTTACACCATTCAAATGATTAAGTCAAAATGAATCAAAGACTTAAATATATAAGACCTGAAACCATAAAACTTCTAGAACAAAACCCAGGGTCAAATACCTTTGACATTGGTCATGGGAATGATTTCTTGGCTAAGACATCAAAAGTACAGGCAACAAAAGTTAAAATTAATAAGTGGAACTATATCAAACTAAAGAACTTATGCACAACAAAGGAACTATCAATACATTGAAAGGGATACATTTGCAAACCGTGTATCTGTTGGGGGTAAACAAAATATATAAAGAACTCATATAACTCAATAACAAAAAAGCAAATAAAGCAATTTAAAAATGGGCAAAGAACCTGAAAAGACATTTTTACGAAGAAGACAAACAAATGACTGATGGGTATATAAAAGTTGTGCAGCGTCACTAATCATCAGAGAAATCCAAACCAAAACCACAATGTGATATTACCTCATACATGTTAGGTTGGCTATAATCAAAAAGACAAGTGGTAATAAATGTTTCCGAGGATATGAAGAAAAGTGAACACTTACACACTGATGGTGTGAATATAAACTGATTGGTGAAGCCATTATGTGTAAAACTGTATTATGGTTCCTTAAAAAATTAAAAATTGAACTGTCATATAGTCCAACAACCTCAGTCCTGGATATATAGTCAAAGGATTTGACATCTGTATCTCAAAGAGGTATCCGCACACCCATGTTCATTATAGCATTACTCATAGTCGCTAAGATAAGAAAAAAACCTATGTGTCCTATGATGGATGAATGGATAATGAAAATGTGGTATAGGAAAAGATCCTGTGATTTCCTGGATAAATATGGATGAAGCTTGAGGGCATTATGCTAAGGGAAATAAAACAGAGAACAACAAATACCATACAGTATACAGGTGGAGTCTAAAAAAAAATTGTTTTTAATGATTTCACAGGAACCAGACTAGAATGGTGGTTGCAGGTACTATGGGGGAGGGGGAACAGGGTGATAGAGGCCAGAGGGTACAAACAAATTACAAATAGTTTAAAAATATCTCTCATAAGATATTGCATAAGAGCCTATTGGGCATTAAAGTTAATAAGAAGAATAGCTACTGAGTACATGCATGTGCTAGGGACTGTTTCCAGTGCTTTATCCTGTCTTCTCCCTCAGTTTACCCATATCACAGCACTATGAGCTTACACCGCTGTAGTTTGTAGATGAGGAAACTCCAGCACAAGGAAATGAACTTGTTCTGGGTTATACATCATGCAGTCCCCCCAGGCAGGGCAATTTCCCTTGTTTCCAATTTTAACTACTGTGATGCGATGCTCAGCCCCTCTCCCCCGGTCACACCAGCATGCAATGAATGGCACTGAGTCACTGTCACATCTGAGTTGAGTGTGACTTCTCTGTAGAGCCCAGTTTATACAGATCATACATTGGTCAGTTTGCATCGGGGTAGCATTTACACAAGGGACAATGGATCTTATGGTAAGATGTTCGTGCCTCACACCTCTACTCTGCTGACAGCAAGAAAGCAAGGCTTCATTTAAAATTCAAATCTTTGGGAGGACATCTCTGAAGAAAATGTGGCTGCCCAAACCCATAATTCATATTTTGAATGACAGTCATAATGTGTGAAAGAAACAACATTTTGAGTTCAAAATCATTTCAACACATTAAAAAATATTTTTACCTTCGCTCGAAATACCAAGAAATACAGACACATAGGTAGTTTTGAATCATTTCGTGTTCTTACCAGAGTTCAACTCCTTCCATTTAATTTTACTTTTACAATTGCAAAGAAAGTGAAAAAGGATATGAATGAGCCACAACTATAATTCTGGAAAGGACCAGTTTCGCCCTGCCTCTCAGCATCATCCAAGAGCATGAGTTTCCATCTTATTGTTACGGTCCTGTCGGCATTTAATGATCAGCTGCAGTAAAACTCACTTATGACTGCATTGACAGTGAGAAAACTACAAAACATGTTTCAATATTGTTGCCTAAATATCTGGACCGTGTATGACAGAGCTATTTTGTTGCCCTTCTAAACAGAGATATCCTATTAGAGATTAATGCAAAAGCTAGATAGCTGCAACATCCAAGCCAGTCTCCTAGACTAATGATTTCATAAACTGGTCATACTGCTAACAGGTATGTCCAAATTGCCCAGAATTAACCCAAAAGTCTTTCCAGGATACATGAGGACAATAGTGTGTCTATTTCAACGCTTATATTCTCAAATTGCCCTCCAGTCCCAGAGAGACAAACGTCATCCTTCCTTCCTGTGCTGCTCTCAGCTTCTATTTCTGTACCTTGATCTCACCCAGTATCCCTTTTGACCTTCTTTCCTCAATTTCTCCCTCTCTGCATTTTATTAACTTACATAAGGGTATATTACCCACTGTTGGCAAATGTTTTTGCACATGTGGAGTCCTCTTAGCAATTCTGAAGGTAGAAATAACACCAGTCTCCTATATTCTAAATCAGGCTTGATTGTACACTTCCTATCACTGAGCTCTACAGAGACCAGAAGTCAACAAAATGGAAATCCATGTCTCTTCTTGCTCTTTCATTTCTAAACCTTTTTGAGGCTCTTTCTGACAGAATCACCATTGTCTTCTTTTTTTGTTGCTATCATCTACCAACTCTTGCACCCAAACACATGGTCTGCATGTAGCCTGGGGTCATCCAGGTCAGGGTCACCGACTCCTCTTCTGGTCTCACAGTGGTCCTGGGTGATGTTGATGTCCATGGGCAGGGCTTATTCGGCAGCCTACCTTCACGTCCAGTGACCGTCTTCTCAGTCCACTTCCACAGTCACACCCTGGACCTTATCACAACCCAAATCAGCTCTACTTCTAAAATCTCTTACTCCTATTTGCCTGTCTCTATCTATGGCCTTTCCTTTCTAAGGCATTCTACCAAGAGCCATAGCAGACTCTGCAGTCTCTCAACTACATCATTTATTACACATCTATCAGCTCAGTTCTGGACTCTCTGCCTTTCCTGTTCAATCTTGGCCCAACACCCAGATCATTAAGCTCCACAACCCTCTTCTCTGTACTATTTTCTATCCGTCACACACATCTTGTAAAATCTCATCCCCAGAGCAAGCTATGTCCTAGTTATTCATGTTTCTGCTGCAGAAAACTACCTAATAGGGAGAATGCATGCCACAAGAAATTCATGGTTTCTACCCCAGCCGGATCTTGAAACCCTCCCAGGAACCCTCCTAAGCATCACTAAGTAGCACATACTGCATTCTCCTCAGTTGTTAGTCTCAACTTTTGCATTTCTCAGAAAACCATGACTCAGCCCCATGCCTCCTCAACCTCAGCACATCAACTTGCCTTACATTTAACCAAGAACATTTAGCTGAAACAAAAATAATTTTCCCCTTTACAAAATTACCTACGTTGTCTATACTCTTCCTTTTCACCTAGGTATTTGTCTTGGAAAAATGTACACTGCTCCTGTATGTGTCTCCTTTACTCTCACATGATACTTCCCACACCAGATGTGGGGTTTTATCCCACACCAAGCGTTTTCATGACACCAGCTGGGTGCCCAACTATACAACTCAGTGCTGACACTCTACCTGGAGATAGCCTCAGATCCCACAGATTAAGGGCTCAGTCCCATAAAATGCCCCCTCCCACTTCAGATGTCAATAGCAAGTCTAGGTTGTCACCTGTGCTTCTGATGGACTCCCTATAGGTTTGAATGGACACCTCCTCATATTTGATTAATTTGCTAGAGTTGCTTGGAGAAAGATTTTCCTTACTAGATTACCAATTTATTATAAAAGGATATGAACTCATGAACAGCCAGATGGAAAAGTTGCATAAGGCAAGATAAGGGAAAAGCATATGGAGCTCTTATGCCCTCCCAGACACATCACTCTCCCAGCACTGTCAGAGGTTCACCAACCCAGAAACTCTCCAAATTCCATACCTGGGGGTTTTTATGGAGGCTTCCTTACATAGGCATGATCCACTGAATCCTTGGCCATTGGTGACAGATTCAACTTCCAGCTCCACCCAGTTCACACCAGAGACTGGGGGAGGGGATGGGACTGAGAGTTCCAACTCCAATCACTTCCTTGGGTCTCTAGACAACCAGTCCCTATTTTAGGTAGGGTCTAAAAGTCACCTCATTAACATACCAGAAGACATCTTTATTAGCTCTCACCACTTAGGAAATTCCAAGGATTTTAGGACTTCTGTGTCAGAAATGGAAACGAAGACAAAATATTTTTTTATTATAAATCACAATACTACACTGAGAAAAGGATTGTGTACAGATAGCTTATTGGGAATGTGATCCCAGAAAGAGGGTATGAGGAACAGGAACAGATGGTTGAAATAGGAAATAAGGGAAAACAAATGCAAGGATTAGCTTTTGAGTTGACCACATAGACAAGCAACTTTTTTGTGTACCGGCAATCTTCTCAGAAGGCTTAAGAATTATAAGAATTGTCCATTCAGGAGACAAAAATCAAAAATATTTCTTGATCAGCTCCCACCACTAGTTGGGGAATTGTGGTCCCCTGGGCAACAGCTCCCTAATATACCTTTCTAGATTTTCTCCAGAGTGTCTCACTGAGTGGTCAGTAGTCTACTTAGCATCTCCTCTTAGAATTTTCACAGATTTCTGAAATCCAACATGCCAAAACCAACTTGTCATGTCCTCTCCACTAACAAACACACACACAGAGACACACAAACACACACCTGCTCCTGTAACCTCCCCATTATCATCTACCTACCTGCCTAAACCATAAAACCTTGAGTCAAGGCAGATTCCTACTTCCCTTTTGATATTTTAATCCCATATTTCACAATTTCTCTTTGAGCCTTACCTCCTGAATAGCTTTTAAATTAATTCCTTCCTTTGTATTCCTACTGCCACTATCTTGTTGCAGGTTCTCATTGCTTTTCTCTCTGATTTCTTTAACTCCTGCATAACCAGTTTCACTGGCTTCTGCCTGATGGCTCTTCATTTACTTCCAGGATGAGGTTTTCAAAGTCTAAAGCTGAGACCCTAAGACAAGTACTCATGTTTACGCAGTTTATTCAGGATGTTACCCCAGAAGGCACAAATAAGGGAGCAGGAAAAGCGAGGAGGGAGGAGTGTCATCAAAGGATGCACACCTCTGTTTTTCTTTCTTCTTCTAATTATCCCTAGACATTTATTTTAAATGTCACATTTCTGAGTTCTCACAACACCCTGTTCAAATCTGTATTGTTAATCTTAACTCTGTAATCTAATTGCTAACTTACTCCTCATCTTCTTCTCTAAATTATTAATCCCTGAAGACCATATCCTGATCCTTCACACTGTGTCTGATATACTGGTTGCTCAATTAACACATCGTGAGTAAATAAATGGATGGATATTTTTATTTTATTTTTGTAGATGAGGAAATTAAGACCTAAAAGTAGTCAAAGAGGTTGTTCAATATCTCAAGGCTTGTAAATTAGAGAGCCAATTGTCACACAGCTGTCTTTATTCCCTGTCCAGGGAAGCAGATCTTGCTCTAATTATTATTTCTACCACTGTTACCACTGTTACTAGTGTTACCACTGTTACTCCCGTTGCTGCTATTCTGTTTCACCCCCTCCACGCTCTTTGCCCTATACATAAACAAGTTAAAGTCTCCCGTAATTTCAGAGAGCTGAAGGCGGGAAGAAGGAATTTTGTCTGACTTTGATGTTCTTCTAGCTTACATATTCATCTTAATTTGCTTTTTAGTCCCAAATATCCCTGCTTTTAGCATTATCATTTCCTGAAAGTTTCCTTTTCATTTCCTATGCTTCGGCTTTCATCTTTAACATTCTGCTGTCAGCCCCACTAAATTGTCTAGTGGTTTTGTGCACATGTGTCATTGCTACTGTTTGCATATTTCCTTTGCATTTCATTTAATTCTGGTTAACTCTTTCTTTTTTAAGATTTTATTTATTTATTAGACAGAGAGAGAGAGAAAACAAACAGGGGGGAGGAGCAGAGGGAGAGGGAGAAGCAGACTCCCTGCTGAGCAGGAAACCCAATGTGGCACTCCATCCCAGGATGCAGAGATCACGACCTGAGCCCAAGGCAGAAGCTTAACCCACTGAGCCATCCAGGCGCCCCTAACTCTGGCTAACTCTTGACTTTCCCTCCTAAAATACTGTCTTCTGTTACTGTTAAGGTTTGTACTCTTATCAGCTCTCCAGCCACCACACTCTTCCTCTTGTACTATCTCAAACTTCTCATCTAATTCTACACCTTTCCAAAACTCAGTCCTCAAGCTGCTTTCATCACATTTCATAGCACAAACTGGATTTTTTTATGGTGATTTCTTGATCTATATTTCCAAACCACAGCTCCTTTCAAAACTTGATTATATATTTACAATTATGTAAAGATCTTTTTACTTGAATATCCTATTATCAACTTAAGCCCAACTTAATTCTCTAATTTCTTTCAACTTTTATTTTACCAATAATCCTGACTCTTATACCAGTCAACAGTCTTGGTTCCATTCTGCCTATGACACAAAGCATTGGTTGGTGCCCTAACCAATTTGAGCCTGATAATATTGTATCCCGCAACCCTGCACACGCAACCTTTAGAAATTTGTGACAGTCAACTCTTCCTTTATTCATAACCTTCAATGGTTTGTAAGTTTACACAAGATAACATCCACATTTCCGGGCCCGCCATTCAAAGTAGGCTCATCAAAGCCTGTGAGGACAGTGGCAATACTGTGGCTAGGATTTGGGATCTGAAGGCTGACTCCTTATCTCCCATCGCAGCGAGAAGTGTGAGCTGGACAATGCTGCTTCACTCCTCCGAGCCTCAGTGTTCCACCTGTACAGCAGGGATAATATACTCTAATTCCTGCAAGGATGGCCAGATCAAGTGAGATAAGGTACATATCTGGCACAGAGTAACTGCAGTAACTGTTCAGTAACAGTAGCTGTCATTCATTTCTAAATTGCAGTTTGGGGGGAACCTCGGCGGCCGGTTAGGCGGTCAGTTAGGCATCAGACTCTTCATTTCAGCTCAGGTTGTGATCTCAGGGTGGTGAGATCAAGCCCCACGTCAGACTCTGCCCTAAGTATGGAGTCTGCTTAAGTTTCTCCCTCCCTCTGCCCACCCCCACAACACACTCTCTCCAAAACAAATACACAAATCTTCAAAAATAAGTTAATTAAATTAAATTAAATGCAGTTACCACTCTAACAGTCAGGTCTACTCACTGCCCTATAAATTGACCCAGCACACTTAGGCCTCGGTAACTTTTCTTACATAACTACCTACCCTTTATATGACTGCTCATCCCTTGAAATAATCAAATTCTAATCATTCCTCCAAGTCACGATCTGTGTCTAATCTCCCCTGGAAGGCTTATCTTTTTTTTTTTTTTTTTTTTTTTTTGTTACAGTGAATGAATTCTTCCTCCTCTTATCATTTAGGAAGTAAAGGTATTTTTGTGTTATTCAGCTGACTCTTACCAGATTCTGCACTTTGTTGCTTATGGTTCTAGAATATGCAGTTTGTCTCTAACCAGAAGCAAAATCTAAGCTTCTTGATGACAGGAGGTGTGCTTTCTCTTTGTTCCTTTCTGCACTTTATACATATTAGATGCTTAATTCATTGAAGTCCAACAACAGGCCATAAACATAGAGATGATGTTTTACTCGTACCCAGGGCACATGTTCATATTTTTTTCCAAGATTAATGTGTTTATTTTAGAGAGAGAATGAGAGTGCAAGCAGGGGAAGGGATGGAGGGAGAAGGAGATAGAGAATCTCAAGCTGATTCCCCTCACCTTGCCCTGATGAGCACGGAGTCTGACGTGGGGTTTGATCCCATGACCCTGAGACCATGACATGAGCTGAAATCAAGAGTCAGAAGCTTAACCGACCAAGCTACCCAGGCACCCCTTAGGTTCATGCTTCTGATATCAGCTATGTTAATACATACTTCATATAGATGCATATATTTCCAAATTTCTGTAGTGTATTAAGCTATCCAGGGACTGGGGCACCTGGGTGGCTCAGTCAGTTAAGGGTCTGCCTTTGACTCTGGTCACGATCCCAGGGTCCTGGAATCGAGTCCTGCATCGGGCTCCCTGCTCAGTGGGGAGCCTGCTTCTCCCTCCGCCTGCAGCTCCCCTTGCTTGCGCCCTTTCTCTCACACACTTTCTCAAATAAATAAAATCTTAAAAAAAAAAGATATCCAGGGACAAATAAGAGTTACTTTTCCTTGTGATGTAATGTTCCTAAAAAAATTATTTTTCCATAGAACTAGACATGACAACAGGTATAACTGTGACCTATACCTCCTTAGTCCAGGAAGTGTGCGATTCACTCACTTCCTGATTTAAAGCCAGCAAACTTAGTGTCTACACAAATAAAAAGCATGTGCACACACGCTCACACACACAGAGCTAGCTCACAGACAGCAATTAGTTTTGAGCCTTCTGTTTTATTCCAAGAGTTGTCCTTTTGATATCCCTGAATCTGATCACTAAGAAGCTGAAATTGAAAGAGTACCTTTTAAATGTAGGGAAAAATATAACTGTTGACTATGTTACCATTTTTCTCTCTCACAGTATTATGCCCCCAAATATGGCTTCGATGTTTTGTTTTCTTTTTGTTTTTGTTTTGAGAGAGAGAGAGGAGAGGGAGAGGCAGTGGAAGAGGGAGAGAGAGGATCTTGAGCAGGCTCCATACCCAGTATGGCATCTGATGCAGGGTTCGATTTCACAACCCTGAGATCATGACCTGAGCTGAAACCAAGGCACTTAAGCAACTGAGCCACTCAGGCGCCCCTCAATATTTATTATATGCTTCTTTTAGTCCACTTGAGGTTTATCTGACCAGGTTATAAAAATGAAAACATTATCTGAAGCAGTGAGGAATGTGCTGACAATTGGATACACTTGAATGTCAAATATTAATATTATGTGTAATTATATTATTTTAGTATATTTTGCTAGGTTGCACTTCTTTCGAGATATTTCCATGCGAATTATTTTAGTTTTAAAGTTGTACAGGGGAGGCACCTGGGTGGCTCAGCCGTGAAGCATCTGCCTTCAGCTCAGGTCATGATCCCAGGGTCTGGGGATCGAGTCCCTCATTGGGCTCCCTGCTCGGCAGGAAGCGGGCTTCTCCCTCTCACACTCCCCCCGCTTGTGTTCCCTCTCTCGCTGTCTCTCTTTCTGTCAAATAAATAAATAAAATCTTAAAAAAAAAAAAAGTTGTACAGGGAGCTCTATAAAGTCCCTAAATCTAGTAAATAACCAAAAAAAAAAAAAAAGAATTATTTTGCATGGAACTTAACTCCTTTCAATCAACTTTCGTTATCTCCTTACAGTTTCTAAAAAACCATTATAAAATAAGTTGGGTATTAATAACAGCAGTCAATACTTACATAGAGTCTGCTCTGCATTAGGCATTGTTCTACAAGCCCTTCATGTATTAACATAGTTAATAGTCATTATTACGTTCCTTGTGTTACAAATGAAAAAAGATTAAATGACATGTCTAATATAATGTTATTCATATTGCCTCAATTTTTTTGTTTCATATATTTAATAAATATTTAGGAACAGTGACCATGTATGAGCCACTATCTTTACCAATATTTTTCCTTTGCTTTGATTCTCTCAATTATTTTTTTTCTTATTCATTTTGATTGAGTATATGTTGGAAGCTATAAACAATTCGGAATGTAACATATATATGCACACACATGTATATATTTGGATGTATACACACACACACACACACGCATCCACTAAACAAAACACTCCCACGGCTGACTTTGAAATCAGACAATTTATGTGTTTTATTTCCCCTTCCCCCACCTGCTACAGATGCTCCAGTCATTGTCATTTCCTCAGCATCACTGCTAGGACATACATAAGTATTTGTCCATGGTGATTCTGTAATGCCCTTCCTTCTCTACTCATTTGAACCCTGTCCTTTAGGTCCTATCTTCTTCATGAAATCTACTCCAATATTTTCACCCTCCTATCCTCTGTCCTCTGAAATCCTGCATTTATTATTCTTACGTGATTCCTGCAGGGACTATAATACATACTTCTAAATCCTATGAGGCACTTACCACTGTCTAAGACTTAATAATGAATGCCAGTTGGTTGATTGATTAATAAGCACAATTGTCCATTAGCTCATATTTCCATTTCGTGAAAATACAGCTTAAGAACATGTAAATTATTACGATGAAGAATAGTTTGAAAGAAAAGCCCATGCCCTGTGGTAAATAGAGTTAGCATACCCTTATTAAACACCAAATTAACTTATAATTGTTTGTTAAAAGATATGGAGCCAAAATAGATATTGAGTGGGTAAAATACTTCACTGATGTTATATACATTATTTCCTCTGCATATACCCAAGATACTTAATAGGTTTTATAAATGTGCATTTTACTTAAAAAAAAAAAAAGTTTTCTCAAATTGCACCTTTACAGAGGATATACTTTCCTCCTAGGTGAGTCATCTTTTCGTAATGACTCATAATCTCCTTCTACAGAGTCCCTTAAACTCACAATCTCTTTTATAAGAATAATTTTAAGGGGGAAAACACTTCAGTGCTTTTCCCATCAATTGTAAATAGATTCAAAGTGGTTGTTGCGATATGTGGGTTTGACCTCCTCCATATAGAAGTATCCAGTAAAACAAAACAAAATCATTGTGGGCTAACGGTCCTGCCTGTACTTACTGGTGCTACTGCATTGTCTTAATGTAAACAGGTTCTGAAGGTATCCTTTTATAGGAAGATACTCTAGAACTATTAGAAAGGGAAGAATTGAGGTTCTTTACATGAAGGATCAAGCAAAAGCCAAATAGTGTCCAGAACATCTGCTTCTTTGTTGGTACAGGGCAGGACTATGTCGCTTATGTTTCCATTCTTGGCTTGACCTTTGTGGTATACAGAGGTTGGCAAACTGAGGCCCACAGGCCAAATTCCTTCCTCTCTCACCTGATTTTTATAAATACTGTTTTATTTTAACACAGACACATCCATTCATTTCCATGGTGTCTTGGCCTCCTTTCAAGGTACAGCAGCAGAGTCGAGTGATTGCAACAGACACCATATGGCCTACATCTAAAATTTTTACTATATGTTTTTTACAGGAAAGGGTTGCAAAGCTGTAGTCTAAATTATAGGATTTAAAATTCTTAATCTCACAATTACCCAATAAACACATGCCATCTCAATCCTTATCAATGGATTTGAAAAATCAGTGAAAAGGACAAGGGGACTGAAAATCTAATGAGTTAACCAGTAAGTCTTGTCAAACACACATACTTACAATTATAATTGCCACTGTTACTATATTATTATTGGTGAAACTATTGAGCATTTCTGATGTACCATGCATTTTACATGGCGTATCTCATTTATTCCACACAAATAACCTCGTGAGATAGGTACTACTACAATCTCCGTTTGGGAAATAATGAAACTGAAGAGTGGTGAGCTTGGGTAACTTGCCCAAAGGAACAAGCAGGAGTAAGGACAGGCAGGACAGGAGTTGGAAACAGATCTATTCTAACAGATCTAAACTTTACAACTCATATTTTCAACCACCATGTTCACTGAGCAACCCCACGGACTAGGGCAGGAAATAAAGAAAGAGAGAAGATCCAGCCCCTGCTTACCCCTCAACAAACTTCTAAACATGTTGCAGACAAAATATATACGTCATAAACATCTATACAGTGTTTGTGGTAGGCACTATTCCCAGAACTATATTTACCATTCCATTTGATCTCCAAAACAACCTTTAGGACTCAGCTCTATTATCTACCACTTTCTAGGTGAGGAGCAGAAGGGTTAGGCTACTTTTTCAAGGCCACACAGAAAATAACTGTGGGGTCTCTGCTTAATCAGCCTGCATTGTCTCACCCTACTGTAAACAAACAATACCCACATAATTGAAGCTTTCAAATGATTTTTAAGTCCCTTACTCTTAAATATAACCAGATATCAGGAAATACTGGACATTAAGGAGACATTCTAACACGGAAATAAGCAAACATAAAGGAAGTAATCAGAGATTAAAGAAAGCTTTTAAAAGTTCTTGTAACTGCTATATTGGAAAATTTTTTAAAAAGATGTTTTATCTATGAAACACTAATAGAATGCTAATGTTTAAAAGGAGGGATATTCAAACCACAAAAAAATAGGTTTTGAAAAATCAGACTAAAAGGGCACAAGAAAATCAGAAGTATAGAAAATAAACAAAAATAACATGGCAATAATCAAAATGGTAATAATATGGAAAGATTAAAAAACTCAACATGTGTCAGAAGAGTCAAAATTTTTCGAATGAATAAGACAATTTTTCAGAACTGAAGGGCTTAAGTTTCCAAATGAACAAACCCAGCACATTGAAAAAGACCCATATCAATAAACATTATCATTAAAATTGACAAAACCAGCATAAAGATAACTTAAACACTTTCAGAAAGAGAAAAAAAGTATTTCACATTTAAAGACTTTACACCAGAAACAACTTGTTGTTGTAAAATTGTGAAGTGTAAAGTACAACTTATGACTTCTCAGCAGCAACAGAAGCTTGAAGAAAATGGAGCAAGGTATTCTTTATTTTTCTACATGAATTGTAAATTCTGAGGGAAGAGTTAAAGCTTTCCAGTAGGATTTTCATATTGTCAGTTTCTCTTTATACACCTAACAGTTTTGCCTTGGCTATTTTTTTTGCTATATAACATTTTATCTGTGTTTCTTCATGGTTTATTGTACCTTTTTTCCAATATGTACTCTTTCTGTGCCTTTTTAATCATCATATATTGAATTCTGCTTTAATACTAGTAAGGTCACCTCTAGTCTGTATTTTTGTACATTTATCTTTTAGAGCTTTTGCTACATTATGAGTTTCAACGGTCTAGTTATTTCATTTCAGAAATGTGTCTTATAAATATCAAGGATATTTAAATATATTTGACCATATATTTTTCTATCAATATCAAAATTAAAGTGTCCATGATCTTGCACATGCTTTTCCCAACTCTTACCTTAAAAATGGCAAGAACTTTAAATTTCATTATAAAGTGTTTCCATTATTTTCAATTAAAAAAATAAGCATGCTCTGGCAAACAGGATAGGGGTTAAGATGGTGGAGGAAAAGGATGACCCTAAGCTTGCCTCCTTCCTTGAACACAGCTAGATAAATACCAGATCATCCTGAACACCCAAAAAATTGATCCGAGCACTGAAAGAACAAAGCTGCATGTCTACAAGCAGAAAAACAACCACCTTGAGGAAATGCTAAGAGTTGATTTGGGGAAGAAAAGAACCGCAGGCATTGCAGAGGGGAAGGATCCCAGAACATGAAGAGAGAAGAGAGGAGAGAAAGAGAGTTAAAGAGAGAGAGAGAGGGAAAGAAAACAGTGAAAACACACATAGGGGATTGCACAGGAAAAAAATCTTCCCCAAAACCATTGTGAAAAAGGAGAGGGCTTAAATATTGCAAGTTGGTTTTGGGTTTTGTTGTTGTTGTTGTTTTCGTTTTTGTTTGTTTGTTTGTTTTATAAACAGCAGAGCATGGAGTCTGAAGTTTAGGAAGTCAGCCCCATCACCAGGGTCATGCCTGGCAAGCTGATCAGTGCTCCAGTGGGGAAGGAAGGCAGAGACCCTGGAATGGGCAGAGTGGTCAGAGGATCCGCTGGACTGCAGGGTGAGAAATAATTTTCCTGCTTGGAGTGCACTTGGTAGAGCTGAAGTGGCCTCTCCAGGGGCAAAAGATCCAGCGGGTGCCAATGAGCTGCCCTGTTTACCAGGATAAGAGCAAGGATAACAGCTGAGGGCAGCAAACCTTGACGTCAGCTTTATGCTGCAATTTAGCATAAACTCCAAACTGCTGTGTGGTCACGTGACTATTTTCTGGGACAAGCTGACATCAGCCTCAGTGCAGTGAGACCTTCCCCCGGAGTATCAGCACACCGAACCAGGGAGTCTCTGAAGTTTAGAGTTTTGAAACACAGCCATACCTTAGATAAAACACAGCTGAGCTGGAACACAGACAGGGTGAAGGCAGGGATATGATGGAAGCTAAGGGCACAGGAAGGGTGATTGCTTGTCTGTGAGGGCTTCCTGAAGAGTGGCTGGCATGAACTTCCCATTCCAGAAGCAAGAGAGTATTTGGACGCCATTTTCACCACCCACCCACCTGCAAGGATCTACCTCAGTGAGCTAAATAGTGCCACCAAGTGGAGACTGGAGCTGCTACACCAAGCCTTGCCCTGCTGTACCACGCAGGCTCATCTCCACTAGGGCAAGTCCACCTGAGAATCAGAGCAGCAGGCCCCTCCTCCGGAAGACCAGCACAAGTGCTTTGCATGCGACAAGTCTACTGATCATGGAGTGCTGCAAAACTTCAGCCCTAGGGGAGATAGGATCTAGCTTCCTTTATATTCTTATTTTTTTATTAAAAATTTTTTTTAAATTTATTTTTATTTATTCTTTAATTTATATATTTTACCTTTATTGTTTGAATCTAGCTTCTTTTAACAAGCAGACCAAAACACACCCAGGATCTAGGATTTTCTTTTTGTTTTTGTTTTCTGGACAAAATGACAAGACAAAGGGGTTCACCCCAAAAGAAAGAAAAGAAAGTAGAAATAATGGCCAGGGATTTAATCAACACAGATATAATGAAGACGTCTAAACTAGAATTTAAAACAACAATTTTAAGGATACTAATAGGGCTTGTAAAAAGCATGGAAGACACTAGAGAATCCCTGACTGTAGAGATAAAAGAACTAAAAGCCAGTGAGGCCAAAATTAAAAACACTATAGATGAGATGGAAACCCAAATGGATGCCCTAACAACAAGGAAGAATGAAGCAGAGGAATGATATAGAAGATAAAATTATGGAAAATAATAAAGGTGAAAAGAGGAGGGAAAGAAAGGTATTGGATCATGTAGGTAGACTCAGGGAACTCAGTGACTTCTTAAAATGTAATAACATTCATATCATAGGAGGCCCAGAAGATGAAGAAAGAGAAAAAGGAATGGAAGGTTTATATGAGCAAATTATAGCTGAAAAGTTCCCTAATCTGGGGAAGAACATAGAGATCGAAATCCCAGAAGCACGTGTAACTCCCACTAAATTCAACAAAAGCTGGCCATCGCCAAGATATATCATAGTCAAATTCACAAAGTACACAGACAAGGGAAGAATCCTAAAAGCAGCAAGGGGGAAAAAGTTCTCAACCTACAAGGAAAGACAGATCAGATTTGTAGCAGATCTAGCCACAGAAACTTGGCAGGCCAGAAGAGAATAGCGAGATGTATTCAACATACTGAATGGGAAAAATATGCAGCCAAGGATACTTTATCCAGCAAGGCTGTCATTCAGAACAGAAGGAGCGATAGAGTTTCCCAGACAAACAAAAACTAAGGAGTTTATGACCATTAAACCAGCCCTGCAAGAAATATTAAAGAGGTCTGTCTGAGTGAAGTTAAAAAAAACCACCCAAAGCAACAAAAATTAGAATGGAACAGAGAACATCACAAGAAATGCTAACTTTACAGGTAACACAGTGGCATTAAATTCATACCTTTCAATAATCACTCTAAATGTAAATGGACTAAGTGCTCCAATCAAAAGACATAGGGTTTCAGAATGGATTAAAAAAAAAAAAAAAAAAAACAAGACTCATCTATATGCTGCATTCAAGAGACTCATTTTAGACCTAAAGACACATGCAGATTGAAAGTGAGGGGATGAAGAACCATCTAGCATGCTAATGGATGTCAAAAGAAAGCCAAAGTAGCCATACTTCTATCAGACAAATTAGATTTTAAAACAAAGACTGTAACAAGAGTCGAAGAAGGTCAGTATATCATAGTTAAGGGGTCTATCCATCAAGAAGATCTAACAATTGTAAATATTTATGCCCCCGACTTGGGAGCAACCAAATATATAAATCAATTAATAACAAACATAAAGAAACTCACTGATAACAGTACAATAACAGCAGGGGACTTTAACACCCCACTCACAGCAATGGACAGATCACCTAAGCAGAAAATCAATAAGGAAACTATGGCTTTGAATGACACACTGGACCAGATGGACTTAACAGAAATATTCAGAACATTTCATTCTAGAGCAGTAGAATACACATTATTTTTGAGTACATGTGGAACTATCTCCAGAATAGATCACATACTGGGTCACAGATAAACCCACAACAAGTACAAAAAGATCGAGATCATACCATCCATGTTTTCAGACCACAATGCTATCAAGCTTGAAGTCAACCACAAGAAAAAATTTGGAAAGACCACAACACATGGAGTTTAAAGAACATCCCACTAAAAGAATGAATGGGTTAACCAGGAAATTAAAGAAGAAATATAAAAGTACATGGAAGCAAATGAAAATGAAAACACGACAGTCCAAAACATTTGGGATGCAGCAAAGACAGTCCTAAAAGGGAAGTATATTGCAATATAGGCCTAACTCAAGAAGCAAGAGAAGTCTCAAATACACAACCTAACCTTACACCTAAAGGAGCTAGAAAAGGAAGAGCAAATAAAGATTTGCCAGCAGAAGAGGGGAAATAATAAAGATTAGGGCAGAAATTAACAATATACAAACAACAACAACAACAAAAACAGTAGGACAGATCAGTGAAACTAAGAGCTGGTTCTTTGAAAGAATTAATAAGTCAAACTTATCAGAAAGGACCTAAATAAGTAAAATCATGAATGAAAGAGGAGAGATCACAACCAACACTGCAAAAATACAAATAATTATAAGAGAATATGATGAAAAATTATGTGCCAATGAACTGGGCAATCTGGAAGAAATGGAAACATTCCTAGAAACATACAAACTGCCAAAGCTGAAACAGGAAGAAATAGAAAATTTGAACAGACGCATAACCAGCAAAGAAACTGAATCCCTAATCAAAAATCACCCAACAAAAAAAGGTCCAGGGCAAGTTGGTTTCCCAGAGGAATCTACCAGACATTTAAAGAAGAGTTGATACCTACTCTTCTCAAATTGTTCAAAAAAATAGAAATGGAAGAAAAACTTAAACTCCTTCTACAAGGCCAGCATTACCTTGATTCCAAAACCAAAGACTCCACTAAAAAAGGGAATTACAGGCCAATATCCCTGATGAACATGGATACGAAAATTCTTAATAAGGTAGGAACAAATCAAATCCAACAGTGCATTAAAAGAATGATTCACCACAATCAGATGGGATTTATTCCTGGGCTGCAGGCGTGGTTCAGTATTTCTAAATCAATCAACATAATACACCACATTAATAAAAGAAAGGACAAGAACCATATGATCCTCTTGACAGATACAGAAAAAGCATTTGACAAAATTCAGCATCCATTCTTGACAAAAACTCAACAAAGTAGGGATAGATGGAACATACCCTGACACCATAAAGGCCATATATGAAAGACCGACAGTGGATATCATCCTCATTGGGGAAAAACTGAGAGCGTTTCCTCTATGGTCAGGAATAAGACAGGGATGTCCACTCTCCTCATTACTATTCAACATAGTATTGGAAGTCCTAGCCACAGCAATCAGATAAGAAAAAGAAACATTGTATTGGGAACTGTGTTTGGAGGGTGTGACAATTCTTGCTAAGGAGCTGCTGTTAGCAGTTTAAAGGAGGGGTGATAATTACTGGAGCAGTTAGAGTGGGGGTTGAGGAAATGACTAATTGAAAAAGAGGCCCAAGGCTGTAGAGGCTGGGGCTTTGATTTGGGATCACTGAAGGATGATAATGATACTAGTTAAACTGGACGTGAAAGAGAAAGAAAAGGTGGCTACATATTGATTTGAAGCATCTCAGGAACCAGAACTCAACCTCAGAGTTACAAACTGAGACTAGTAATGACTCAGTCTTAAAGTAAAACTTTCTCCTAATCCTGACTTGACTTAATAGCTGGATTCTGTACTTAGCCTTTTACATAACTTGTCCTGTTACCAAGTACCCACCTGTAAAATCAGTTTCTCTCATTTATCTCCAGTTCCAAGGACGGAGATGCTTTCTCTACTGCCCACAGTCCATTGAAATGTGTCTGCTTCTTGTTACTCCCTTAATCCTAACTCCTCGTTTCTATGTATCTCTTATCTCCCATCTGAAATCAGTTAAAATTCTGAGATGAAGGCCATGGAAACCAACTCTGGCTAACTTATTCAGTAAAATAATAGTAGGTGCCACAAAGACCCCATAGGAAAGTTAGAAATCCAGATTTAAACAAGCGTCAGACCCAAAGGAAGGATAGACTATGAGAAACACAACCTAAGGCCAAGAAAAAGGGTTAAGACGCAGCTGCCGGTCTTGCTACCATGATACTGCAGGACTTTTCAGGCCACCAAAGCAGATACTTGAAACTACCACTCCAGACATTTGATGCCACCACTGCTACCGTGAATAATATCTAAACTGACTAGCACTGTTTTCTCCAAGTTCAAACTCCTTGTCAGGCGTGTTCTCTGGCTGTACTTAGGGTAAGGACAAGGACTTGCTCATGTATTTGATGTCAAGTATGGAAACAGAGATTGTCACCCCTCTTGGCTTCTCTAGTGAGGGGAAGGCATTGTGTCTTATGAAATTATCCAATACATATTTATTGAGGATGTACTGTGGGTCAATTCTAGGCACTGGGATACAGTAATATACAAAACAAGCAGATATTCTTGCTCTCATGGACTTGTAGGGTAAAGGTACAAGAAAGTTTCTGGCACGCCTTTGCATGATTTTCCCCCCCCAATCTTTATGAACTAGTTTCACAAAGATCCAAACTCTAGACAAATGATTGACTGATTTTCCAAAATTTATGTTTCCTAAAGAATTTAGGTCAGCTGCGGGGTTGGAGATAATCTCTAATAATAGATGTGTCCTAAAACTTTGAAAAGACAGCTATACCTCCATTTCCTTTTACAGCTCTGCACTTCAACAAGCTTAGCCCCCTCACCTCCTACTTCATGTCTCCCCCCAGTCTCATGCTTCTGTTTAACTCGTACAACACAATGAAAATTTGTACCATCCAGGGCTGTGCCTCTTAGATCTGTAACAATTTTTTGGTTCTAAGTGTACTTGCATAGGCAAATCCTCAAATATTATACAAACAACTAATCCTTATCTATATAGCTTCAAATCTAGACCTTTCCATAGGACGAACTCCCACCAGCAACCATCTCTCACCCAATCTCTCAGCAGGAGATAGGGGAGAGAAATGCAACTGGCTTATTAGTTAATTCAGAACACCTCAGATATAAGGGATAAAGACCTGAAATATTTTATGCAACGGTTTCTAACCCCAACCCCTTGAAGCCCAAATGGGGGAAGCTGAAGAGTTTAATACTGAAGTCTACAATTATCAATGAAATATCCTACAGAAACAATGTGATGAATAGGGTCAAACATGAATTAAATCATAGCAATGATATTTCAGGTACCTAAGGGTTAGACAGCTTCACTGGGCTGGGCAACTAACCAGCATGTATGTCTTGTCTACCTGGGAGAAAGTATTTCAACTTTGAAACAATTCAATTTACAAATGAATTTTGGAAAGGCAGTGTTTTACAATCGATCATTTTTGTTTGTTTCAAAACTGGTTTTATAGAAGTTCCTACCCTTATCACCATTTCTTTTAGATTTGAAGATTCATGGGCTTTATGGAGGCAAAGATTGAAAAAATGCATAACCAAAACTGTTATAATGCTTTTATTAGTATCTGCACCCCTTAGTTCCTCACAGTGAAGAAGCACTTGACTTCCAAAACCTTCAGAAGGAGAAAACAAGCCTTTCCCAGGTCTAGATGTCAAAATGACAGCAGAGGCTGCAACTGTGACTCAACCACCTCGCTGAACAAAATATCAGTCTCCTAGGAAACCTACGTGAACCAGAATTGTAGCACTCTTTAACTGCCGGAGATGTTTTCATACAACGCACAAATTATCACCTTATGGAAAATTTCACTTTGAAAATCTTTACTAACTACTAAGAAAGAAGGTGAAATGTAAAGCTAATTCACTGATTTACTCAACAAATAATCATAGAGAGCCAACTCCAGGCTCGAAATTGTTCTGCTAGCTGGACGTACAGCCCTAAAATATTTGATAAAGCCATTGCTTCTCTAGAGCCGACAATCTTACTTACGGGAGAGTGTCAATTAAAGGAAAAATTATATAGATTATAATGTCATATATTTTAGTCTGTGGCAGGGGGAAATAGAGCAGATTTCAAGGATACGGAGCCATGGTTCGGGGTGCTACGTTAAATAAGATGGACACAGAAGGGGGCTCAGAGGAAATGAAACTGCAGCAGAGACTCGGGCGATGAAGGAGGAAGGCTTGCAAGGGAGCAAGCCAAGTACATATGTCAGGGGAACAAGGAACAGGGCATGTGAACGCTTTACGGCAGCCACATGTTTGGTGGGTGTGACACTGGGAGGTGTTGAGAGCCCGCTGATATCACTGTAGTCGAGTGAGAGCGTGAACAGGAAGGAGGCAGAAGCTTCAGCTGGAAAAGAAACAAGGCCAGGCCATTCCAGGATGTGTAGGCCACAGTAAGGACTTGGGATATATTCTAAAGCGAGACGGGAATTGAGGCAGGGAAATTTTAATCGGTGTGGGTAAGCAGTAACTTTATTTTAAAATGGGCTATTCTGAGGAATCTGTGCAGGAATGTGAAAAATCCCTTAAGATAAAGGAATAGGATACATATTATATGATACCATTTATATGTGGAATCTAAAGCAGAAAGTAGAGGGTGGTTACCAGAAGCTGGGGGTGGTGAGGGAATTAGGGAAATATGGGTCAAAGGAACAAACTGGACATTAGAAGATGAGTAAATTCTGGAGATCTGATGTACGGGGTTAAGATTACAGTCGACAAAACTGCATTATATACTTCAGTGTTGCTAAGAGACCATCTTAAATGTTCTCACCACACAAAAAAAGTAACAATTATATGACATGATGAAAGTATTAGCTAAGGCTAGGGTAGTCATCATATTATAATATATAAATTATAAAAAATCTATAAATCTATACAATGTTATGAGTCAAGCATATGTCACTTAAAAAAAGATGCAAGAAAATGCTCATAGAACAATTTTATTCCTGGCATATTAAGTGAGTTATCTTTATTTCTGATTATTTAGTTAATTTTGTTGGTCTCCTGTCTTATAGATTTTTGACAGGAGAGATCCTACAGCTTTCATGATAGTCCATTGATTCCAACAATATCAGGTTTTTTTTTTCAAACTGCCACTGATGTTATTATTTTCTACCCTTCCAAAATCCTCACATTCAAACTCGAGTTCTGATTATATTTTAAGTAAGCATAGCAGAAAAAAATAATCAAAAAATTCTGTTGTGTGAAAACAGAACAGGGTTGTTGTTTGTCAGGTGGTATCACTCGAACTCTTGCTAGTTCAGCAACCGGGAGGGACTTTCAGGCCTGACTCATTGACATTAATGAGTCCTTGGCATTCGCTGTGCACAGTGGCCACAGCGACTGGCAGACGTGACCACATGACCTCAGTCAGGCCATTTGAAGTAGTTCTCATGTCTGTGGGAAGCTGAGAGAAAGAATGCTCTCTCTTCCCACGGAACAAGAAGGGTGAGTTTGTATGGCTAGACTTGCTGCAATAAGTCAGAGCTCCCTGAGAAAAGAACAAACCAGGAGAAGTGGAAATAAAACACTCGAAGAGAGAAACCAGAATTTGGTGTTAGGACTTCAAACTTTGACTCAAATTTCACCTAAAGCCAGTCTTTCTCTTAATTTCTCCCTTGATGTGAGCCATAAAATTAATCTTAAGTTAGAGTGGGCTTGGTTTTCTATCACTTGAAACTAAAAATGTGGTAATGGATATATATTGAGTTCAAACAATCTTGAAATGTGTATGCTAATGAATTACAATAATATAGAACACTAGATAATAGAATTTGATTCTCCTAAACAGTGGGCAACACATCTTCTCTCCTAGCAAATGAAGAGTTATATGTTAACATATATAAGATAAAATTAGCAAGCTCTACCAAAGCCCACAGAGAAATAGGCATAGAGGTCTGGACTTCAGGTAGAGTGCTGGGACCTGACCTGGACGCGGGGAATGGAGTGGATACGGGTTTCAGAGCACAGAACCAAGGGGAAAGCTGAATATCAGAGCCAAGTAGACGGTTCAACAGTAGCTTCAAGTCACAGAGAGAGGCCAGTTACTAAGTCGAATACAAGCAAGAGGCAAAAGATCACAAGGATACCCAAACGTGAAGAAGGTTTGAAGTGGATATTAAAAAGGCCAGACTTGAAGGGGGTGTCTCCTAATCTAGGAATGAGCTGCAGGGCTCTTTATAGGTCACCTCTGAAGTCAGCATAGGTAGAGAGGGAATCACTGAAGGCACTGAACAGACACAAATATGCTTGACAAAATAAAATATTCAGTTATGTATCCAGGCCAAGTAAAATATTCAGAATTCAGTAGACCTTCAAATCCCCGAGGCAACATTACTTTGAAAGGAGGAATATCTTCATGTAGAAAAACACTCCCTATTGATGAAATGGTAATTCTCTATGACCTGCAGCCGAATCACCGGAAGCAATCAAACTACAAGATGAAAGTTGTATTTCTCTGCTTCTCTCCTACCCACCCACCCCCTCCTAACATAAAATGTGTTTGGCATTGACTGCTTCACAATCAAAAATAAAGACATGACTTAAATTTATTGTAATTGTATGTGTGATTAAGGAAAGAAGGAGTACTTGAAAAGTATTGCTGCATAGACAGAACATGGAGAGTACACTTGCCCCACAGCTACAGGTCAAAGTGAGTCCCAGACAAAATTGTGAGATCCAAGTTCTTACCCAAGCAGTTCTTACAGTCTATCCCAGACAGCAGCAGCAGCAGCACCTGGGAACTTGTTAGGTGGACCTACAGAAACAGAAACTGCAGGGAGGGGCCTCAGCACTCTGTGGTTTAACGAGACCCTCAGATGCTTCTGATTTATACTCAAGTGTACGATCTGCTGCCTTAGCCCAGCCTCCTCTCCATTGGAGTCACCGAAGCCTTCTCTCTGACAACTCAACCATAATCATTTTCTGAGCACATACTGGTCACAGAAAAAAAGAGAAAAGCTTCTTGCTATTATAGCAAATGCCCTCAAGCATTTAGAAATGCAAAACAAAACAAAACAAAACAAAAACCATTAACAAATTAAAAAAGAAAAAGATGGAAGAAAAAAAAATTGTTTTTCTTTTTTCCCCGGGTATATTTTTTCTTCCTGAAAATCAATTGTTACTGACGGCCAACCACAAAAGCGTTTTTGCAGTGTGTTTGCTATGGATGACTACATTATGTGAGGATTCAAATATACATTTGTTAACATTTTTTATTTGTTTTCAATTTTAAGCAGAAATCTATTTGAAGTATGTATTAGCAATTTACACTAGGAAGTGAATAGTAACTATACTGAAAACACAATACTAATCATAGATAGAGTCTTCATATTGAGAGGGATATTATTGGTTGTGGATTTTAATCTCTACCAGAGCAGAAAACTCTTTTTCTAGTATCCATAGTAAGTGATCCAAAGTGCCTCTGGTTGAATATTTATAGGGAGAAGAGACAGTTGCAGTAAGACTCAGACTAAGACTCAACAATGATGAGAAACTTTTCAACTTGAACTGAGAAAGCTACCTTGATACACTATTTTGTTGATAATCACCCCTAATTTAGGCTCTCTAAGCCTGGTAGCAAGTGGAATTTGCTACAACGTGATATTAAAAGAAGGATCCTGCTTGCATATATCCCATTGTTTATTCATTTACTTTCATGTAATTTAGCCACAAATGGTCAGACATTTTGGGTCTATATGTAGCTACTTGAGGGTTCCTAGCGTTTTGAAAGCTCTAATGAATCTCTCGATATTCTCTTGCTTGAAACATTAGTTTAGCGCAGCAGCCAGAGAGCCTCATTAAATATGGGATATTAGTCATATATGAAATTTCCAGATAAATAAAAATTTCGCTATCATGAGAATAACACTAAAAAATGTGTAGTGCAAATTTTCACAGGTGGAAATGAGCAGACTTCTTATAAAAACCTTTGGTGTACAGAGCTGATCTTGGGAGGAGAGAAGGACCAATTTGCTTAAGGCATTTTGGAAGAGAAAAATTCAAGACCTTGAGTCATGTTCTATTAAGATTCAATATCAGTGAGAGCTGAATTCATTCATTCACTCATTCATTCATTCATCCATCCATCCATCCATCCATCCATCCATCCATCCATCCAACCACACATACATCCAATTCATTCATTCATTTAGCCATTCATCTATTAAGGACCAAGCACAGATCTAGGTGTTAGGGACACAGCAGTAAGGAATGTTCCTGCTCTCAGCTCCTGGCCAAGTCTGCTGTCAGAGAAGAACTCCAACAAGGTACTTGAATGGCAGCATCTGACACGCTAAAGACCAAAGTACATAGTAGGAGAGATTAGATTAGAACACCAGCATCCCTGGCGTGGCGGCTGGGTTTTGTGGAGCAATAACTGAGCATGGGAGTATGAATAGAAAGAATCTTATTTTTGGTACTCATTGTGAAACATCACTATGGTGCTGGCAGGGGCGTAGACCAGCAGGAATATCCTGCTGCTATGGAGAAACATCATCCCACATCCTAAGCCATCCATCAGCTCCCATGCTGTTTGAAAAAAGGGAACTGATGGCAACAATGGATCAATTATTTCTGTCTGCTTAGTGTCTGAACATAGTACTAACCTCCTTCTGATGGAATAAGCTGGAATTTTTTAACAATGGGAGTCAATGGGCAGATGTTTCAAGAGAGAAATAGTAGATTCACTGCTAATAAATAAGTAAAGTATTGAATGGCTAACTGAAAAAAAATCAAGTGGTTATATATGTAGAAAAGCAGATGAATTGGTAAGGTTGATCACGGAGGTGATTACTACAGCGATGCCTGAGTGTATGTCACTGTGCTATGAGCTACGTATGCATCATATTCGACCCTCCCAAGAATTTGGCATGATAGATCATACATCTCTTTAATTAATAACTTATACAATATCACACGTCTAATAGAAAATAAATAATATTATAACTACTGTGGGTATATATTAACAGCTCAGGGCTTCCTATTATTAAGTCAGGAGGTTTTTATCGCAAATAGGCTGCCATATTAAATAGCTAGCTAAAAGAAATTAGTCTTTTTTCAGTGACTTGGGTCTTCATTATGAAGCTATTAATATTATAATAGTATAATATTACTATATTGTGTTCCCATGCTTAAAACAATTTGAAATTCTTTATGTTAATGGGCAGAAGATATAAGGCTCCACTCCCAAAAAAGTTTCTCCTATTTTTGTGTCTTAACCAGGAATCTGCAGGAAGCTGAACAGACCAAGGTAATCCACCATTTGCATAATGTCCATCTTTGGTTCCACCACATTCTACATTTCTCCTTATCGGTAACATTCACTGCTCTCTGGAGAAGGAACTTAATTTTTCCCTAGTATTTTTGATGAACGGCTGCTCGAGTCCAGGAGGATATACATAAAATTAAAATATAAAGTAGGGAAAGCTTGGAATATTGGAAGACCTTTATAATCCAGAAGACTCCTTGATATGCTCTAGCCCTGAAACGTCTAGGGTCCTAAAATGATAACATTAGAAGCTTCTCTTATGACTTTTTGTCCTGGTGAATCTACTGAAATCTTAAGATATTATTTTTGCTGAAAATTGTAAATAACACAGAAAATATTTTTTTATTATGTTAAGTTAGCCACCGTACAGTACATCATTAGTTTTTGATGTAGTGTTCGATGATTCATTAGTTGCCTATGACACCCAGTACTCATCACAATACGTGCCCTCCTTAATACCCATCACCCAGCTACTCCATGCCCCCAGCTCCCTCGCCTCTGAAACCCTCAGTTTGTTTCCCAGAGTCCACAGTCTCTCATGGTTTTTCTCCCTCTCTGATTTCCCCCTTTCAATTTTCCCTTCACTCCCCTATTGTCCTCTGTGCTATTCCTTATGTTCCCCATATGAATGAAACCATATGATAATTGTCTTTCTATGCTTGACTTCTTTCACTTAGCATAATCCCCTCCCGTTCCATCCATGTTGATGCAAATGGTGGGTAATCATCCTTTCTGATGACTTAGTAATATTCCATTGTATATATGGACCACATCTTCTTTATCCATTCATCTGTTAAAGGACATCTCAGCTCCTTCCACAGTTTGGCTATTGTGGACACTGTGGCTACGAACATTGGGGTGCATGTGCCCCTTCTTTTCACTACATCTGTATCTTTGGGATAAATAACTAGTAGTGCAATTGCTGGGTAGAGTAGCTCTATTTTAAAATTTTTGAGGAAATTCCATACTGTTTTCCAAAGTGGCTGTACCAGCTTGCCTTCCCACTAACAGTGTAAGAGGGCTCCCCTTTCTCCACATCCTCACCAACATTTGTTGTTTCCTGTCTTTTTAATTTTTGCCATTCTAACTGGTGAAAGGTGGTATCTCAATGTGGTTTTTATACAGAAAGGGAATTGTGTAAAATTCTTTGTGAAAGATTATTTCCTTGACTTAATCTCGAAACAGAATTGTATCTCTTCTTATATAATAGCTGGAGATCGTTAGGATAACAAGGTCCAAAAGTCTAAAATTTAGAGGTACTTCATTCAGTTCCTACTCTAACCCTAAATGGTCATTACTATGGAAAGGATACTGGCAAAGTTACAAAATAAAAACAAAAACACAACAACAACAAAAAACCCCGTCATTCTCCAACTTTCGTGCTAGAGGGTATTTTTGAATACATTATAACTCTTGATAACTCTTTTTGCCAATATGATCAGACATTCCTGCATCTGTGTATTCTCTTGTACAAGTGCCTTCTTATCTCAATTCAGCCTTCACTCCCACCCAATAAGTCAATGACTTCATATAATGTGGGATTCTAGTTCAAAATATTTTAAGCGAGACCCTCAAACAACTTCATATTTTATCTGCAAAATAAACTTTATGGACTATATGACAGCTATTTCTTTAGTTTTTTTTATTTACTTCTGAGAATACAAATGGACAGTGGTTGAGAATTTTCTAAATTCCAGCCACCAGCTAGATAGATGGTAGTATAAGCTGTATCATAATACTTCACATCAGTTGTTATTCCAGACTGTAAACAAGGGACTGCTAAACTAGACCACTAGATCTAAACTAGATCAAATACTGACAACCTTATAAGTAACCTGTATGTCTATAAATTCCAAGAAGACTCAGGCTGGCTGGTCTAATTAAAATATATTACATTAGGATTTTAGAGGGCTTCAGCTAAATTTTATAAAAATGTTCTGCAACGAGTATAATTTAAAACAGCACATATACATGCAATGACAACTAATATATATTTCATTCTTTCTATAAATGTTGAAAACCGAGTATGTATCAGGCATTGTCTGTGGTTCTGAGGGTATTGAATCAACAAGAAAGACAATGTTCTTGATCTCAAGAAATTTACATTCTTGTGGGAGGAAAATCCAATAAAAATAAATTGATTTTACAAATTTAGGGTATGATGAAATCTACAAAGGAAATAAAAACGGATATCAGTATAGAGGGGGACTGAACCTGAGAGTAAGAGCCTTCTATGAATAGAAATGTCAGAGAAGGTTTCTCTCAGGAAGTACACTTTAGCTAAGATGTGATTAAATTTTAAACTTCAAATATTAAGCTAGCATTTGATGTAAACTAAAAATATTTTTGCATAAAAAAGTTTAGAAAGAAATGAAACACAAGTGAGAGTGGTGAAACTCAAAGGAAATAAAGGTAATACTTGTGTTATGTAATAGTGAAATTTCAGCATTTGTTTTTTAAAGCAGACTTGATTGTATTGATAAACATTCACTGGATGTGACTGAAAGCTCTAGTGAGTAAGTTATTACAGGAAGATACACTCTGTGCACATTAAAATGATGGAAGGGAGATAAAAAGCAGGAGTCTTATTAAAAACCACCTATCTGTATTTTTGCTCAGGATGACCCATATTTTCTGTTCAAATCACCTCCACATAGGAAAATAGGATTTGTCATGCTGGATTAGAGCATTGCCCTATTACATGTGCAGTGGTGATTCCAGCAAGAGTCAAATAGCTATTGCAGCATATGAAAGTAAAAACTTCTAAAATAGGTTGTCATACTTGCTGTGTTCCCAACAGTAGCCTAAATTCCATATGGAGCTCATTGGACTTCCAGTTTAGATACAAGATATTTAATTCAAGAACTTTCAGACACCTTATTTTATAGAGATCTGTGTAAATGTTCATACAGTCACGTCTTTCAGCTTCCTTTCTCCCCTTGTAAAATAATCTTTCTTTATTTAATGTCTGTACTCGAGTTGAGTGTCATAAAGGTAGGGGAAGCACGAAGGTAAAGAGCTAGAGAGTTCTATGAAGTGTGGTTGAGGCAATGACCATGTTCATCTTTTAGACTGCCCTATAGAGGTTTTCTTTCTCCCTCAAAGAAGAAATCTGTTTTCCAGCTATGTATTTTAATACAAAGGACACACAGTGTGATTTTCTGTGGTCCATGAGCTCATAGAAGTGGCTCCATCATCATTCTTTAGAACTACCCTGGCTGAAATGACACACGGTGGACCCTACTCATATAAAAAGATGGTTAATTATGGATAAAATTTTTTTATGCCTTATTCAGGGATTATGTCTTGTACCTGTATACAAAGTTATGCTTGCTTTACTTCCATATTTTCTTGCACATTGTAGGCATTCAGTAAACTTTCTTTGTAACAGCCTATCAAATTTGATTTTTCAGTTGAAAAATTTAGGCCATTTATTAAGAAAACCAATATATTTGATTTTGTTATATCATCTTATATTACACTTTCTATTTTTCTGCTTTTACTATGTAATTTTTCACTCTTATTTGCCTTTTCTATAATTAAATTTATTTGTTTGCCTTTTTACAGGTTTGTAAGTTATAAAATACATTTCCATATGTTCATGTTAATTTGGTATTTTTAATATGTATATTTCAGTCAACAAAATTAAAGTCAGTCAACATGTTTACCTATAATTGAAACAATTCATTAGAAAGTTTAACTACAGTCACCCATACTCTCCTATAGTCTAGTAACTATTATTTTAGGTTTATCTTGTTTAAAATTAACTTCAGAAATTAGATACAATTATTTAATTTATATAGGCACTGTTTGTTTTTATTCATATAGATACCAGTTTTTGCTCACCATTCCTTCCTGCATTATAGGCCTTCCTTCTGGAATCATTTTTATTTTCTCTAAGGTATTTCCTTTAGTAAGAATATGTGGATCACTAGCTCACTTTTGATTTCTGAAAAATCTTAATTTTACTCTCATTTTTAACATATAGTTTCACTTGTATAGAACTCAAGTTTTCCAGGTTATGGGGTTTTTCTCTCAGTGTTTTGAAGTTATTATTCATAGTTTTTTGGTTTCTATTATTTTGTTAAAGAGACCACATCAGTCTCATTGCTTCTCCCTTGTAGGTAATTTGTCTTTTCTCTCTGGCAGACTTTAAGATCTTCTCTTTGTGTATGATATTCGGCAGGCTCACTCTGACGTATCTACATTTGAAAATCTCTGTATGTATCTTGTTTGGAATTTCTTGAACTGCCTGCATCTAATTGAATCTTCATTCAGTTCCGGTATTTTCTGAGCCATTATCAGTCTGCATTTTTTTTTTTTCTGCATCTGCTTCTTCTGGAATTGAGATTAAATAATTATCAATATCTTTCATTCTATTATTAATTTAATTTAATTTCTCTTTTTTAAAGATTTTATTTATTTGTCAGAGAGAGAGATTACAAGCAGGGGGAGCAGCAGACAGAGGGAGAAGTAGGCTCCCTGATGAGCAAGGAGCCCAATGAGGGACTTGATCCCAGGATGCTGGGATCATGACCCAAACCGAAGGCAGATGCTTAACTGACTGAGCCACCCAGGCGTCCCTGTTTTAACCTCTTTTAATATCCCATCTCCTTTTCTCTCTTTTCTATTTTCTTCAGATCTTTCATCCGATTTATTAATACTTTCTTCAATTGTGTCTAACTTATTTTTTAACTAATCTATTCTTTATTATGTCAAAATTATATATTTAATTTTTTGGTTATTTTTCAAAACTGTCAGGTCAATATTGATAATCTTTTATATTTTCATCATATATTTAGCATTTACCTTTATGTCGTTAAATATTATAAACATATTTATTGTCTCTGATTATTTTCTATCTGATAATTACCTAAGTTATCTGATTATTATAAATTATTTGACATTTCTGTTTTAGGTTCTCAGGCATACTTGGTTTCTACTTCTGCCACAGTCCTTTATAACATATTCTAAGCAGCTGCTTGGCTCTACTTGTTTCATTGGTCAATGTATTCCCACTTGCTTTTAATCTTGTAATTAAAAAAAAAAAACTGTCATTCCATGATGATATTCATCTTATTCTCTTTGCCTTTAGGAGTTTTTTTTCCTCTTGTATATCTATACATTGTTGAGGAGGATAGGAAGAGTGAAAAGGCAAATGTTTTTGCTCAAACATGAGGTGTTCTTGTTGCATACTATTTAAATTCTTTTTATACTGGATTGATCTGCCTTATCACCTTTGTAAGTGCTTTATATGTTATAAATATGTTAAGTCATCAAATATTATTATGTATCTCATGAGTGTTTGTTATGAACATACATAGCTTCGAAGAATAAGAAAACATTTTCCCCAGATTCTTAGAAATAAAGATTATATTCCATTTTTTCTACTGTATAACACAAATTATTTACTCATCTAGAATTTTGATTCTTTATCTGTTAAAAGAGTTAATCCATATTCTTTTAACTAAATTTTCTCATAAAAAATTAACTTTTGTAAATATTTGAAAAGCTTGTATTATAACCTATTGATGTAGGCATGGGAGGTCATAGATAATTTTTTGGTGGTAGTTTTTCTTTTGTCTTTCATTCTTCAGCATTTTATGCAACATAAGATTTTGCATACATTTTCTTTCCTTCATTCTAAGACTTATTCTCATGAGATTGAATGTTTGCCTAACAGTGAACTTGTCAGAGTAGAAGCTAGACTGCAGTAAATTGAAGGCCGAATAGTGCAAACCATGAGTATAAATAAATCTCCCATGCAATTTGTTAAGGATAGGTGAGAAGAAAAAGAAGTAAGTGGAAGGGGACGTGGAATCAAGCAGGTTACAGTTTTAGAATGAAACATACTTGAGCATGTTAAAATGCAGATAGTGATTCACTTTTAGAACAGGCAAGATTGGAGATACAAAAGAAGCTGTGACAACATCTAGAAAAAGTTCCCAGAGAAGGTTGAAGAAAATGAGATCTAGAGCACAAACAGAAAGATAAAACTTAGAAGAGGAAATATCTCATTTATTTTAATAAAAATTTAATAGTAATAAATGATCAAAGGGTTGGTCATTGATTGATTGACTGGGATAGCTGAATATTGAAAGAAGCCTATATCATAACTCAGTGGCTAAATAACTTGCATTTATTTAGTTCATAAATCTGAAAATTTGCTAGGGTTTGGCTGGAATTAAGTTTAAAATCACTTACCAAAAACACCTGAAAACAATTGGAAATTGAATAACACTTCTAAAGGTGCCATGGATCAAAGATGAAAAAACAAAGAAAATTAGAAATTGTGTCACATGAAATGAAAAAGAAAACTCCAGAGAACAAAAGTGGTGGGATGTATCTAAAACTCTTTAAAAGAAAATATATGTCCCTAAATGCTTATATTAGAAAAGAACAAAGTTCTAAATTATAGATTATGTTTCCATCTTAAGAAATTAGAAATGAAGTACAAATTAAATCCAAGATAGGGAGAAGGAAGGAAACAAAGATGAGTGAAAATAAATTACATAGAAAATAACAATAGAGAAAAATAAATGAAACGCAAATTTGTTTTTTAAAGATTAGTAAAATTTATAAACCTCTGAATAGATTTATCATGAAAAAGAAAACATAATATTAACATATAAATAATACCAATATCAAGAATGAATGATACTACATGGCCAAAAAGGCCCCAAATATCAAAAGGATAATAAGGAAATACTATGAACAACTTTATGCCAACAAAATTGATGACTTAAATGAAATGTACAAACCTCTAAAAAAAACACAAATTTCCAAAACTGACACTGAAAGAAATAGAACATATGAATATCCCTATGTTATTGAAGAAATTGGACTGTAATTGAAATTCCCCTCAAAAAGAAAAAATGAAAACTGCAAGTCGGGATGGTTTCACTATTAATTCTATTATACATCTAAGAAAGCTATAACAGTCCAAAAAATCTTTCAGAAGACAGAAGAGGACAGAATGCTTTCCAATCTGTTTTATGAGGCCAACTTTACCCCAATACCAAAAGACATCACAAGACAAAATAATCACAAATCAGTATATCTTATTAACCCCCCTTATTGTTATTGTACCATTTTACTGATATGGAAAGTATGGCTTCGAGTAACTTGCCCAGGATCGTATAGCTAGTAATGACAGACTTGGGGCTAGAACTCAGCCAGCCCATGCCTTTAATTACTAAATTTTTGTTTTTTACCTGAAGCTGTGATTTCTAATCCTTATCAGATTCTAGATCTAACACCCTGTAAAATTAGTACCTCTACAAATATCTGGCACCTGATACACTTTGCAGAATAATTGTTTCAATTGGGTATAGAAGCACCTAGGGTTCCCTAAAAACCAGAAGTCTTACCATAAATATATGTATAATTTCCACTATAAATACTAGCATTCTTTATTTTGGTTACTAATTTTTAGGCAGGGGAAACAAAAGCAAAAATAAACTATTTTTTATTAGTTTCTGGTAATAAACTTATCAAGGTAAATGACTTCTGCAGAGTGAAGGAAACAATCAACAAAACCAAAAGGCAACCTGTAGAATGGGAGAAGATATTTGCAAATGACATACCTGATAAAGGGTTAATATCCAAATATATAAAGAACTTATAAGACTCAACACCTGGGATACCTGGGTGGCTCAGTCAGTTAAGCATTGGCTTTTGGCTCAGGTCATGATCTCAGCAAGGAGCTCGCTTCTCTCTCTCTGCCCCTCCCCCTCACTTGTGCTCTTTCTCTCTCTCCCTCTCTATCTCCCAAATAAATAAATAAAACCTTAAAAAAACTTAACACCCAAAAAATGAATAATCCAATTAAAAATGGGCAAAGACATGAATAGAAATTCTTCCAGAGAAGACATCCACATGGCCAACATACACATGAAAAAATGCTCAACATCACTCATCATCAGGGAATCGGGGAAATACAAATCAAAACTACAATGCTATATCACCTCACGTCTGTCAGAATGGCTAAAATCAGCAACACAAGAAACAACAGGTGTTGGTGGGATGTGGAGAAAGGGGAACTCTCTTGCACTGTTCATGGGAATTCGAACTGGTGCAGCCACTCTGGAAAAGAGTATGGAGGTTCCCCAAAAAGTTAAAAATAGAACTGCCCTATGATCTAGTAATTACACTACTAGGTATTTACCCAAAGAATACAAAAAATACTAATTCAGAGAGATACATGCACCCCGATGTTTATAACAGCATTACCTACAATAGCCAAATTATGGAAACAGCCCAAGTGTCCATAGACTGATGAATGGATAGAGAAGATGTGGTGTATATATGCAATGGAATTTTACTCAGCCATGAAAAAGGAAAATCTTGCCATTTGCAATGACATGGATGGACCTAGAAAGTATTATGCCAAGTGAAATAAGTCAGAAGAAAATGACAAATATGATATAACTTCACTCATATGTGGAATTTAAGAAACAAAACAAATGAACCAAGGGAGAAAACAGAGAGAGGGAGGCAAACCAAGAAGCCGACTCCCAACTATAGAGAACAAACTGATGGTTACCAGAGGGGACGTGGGTGGGTGGGGAGAATGGGTAAAATAGGTGATGGAGATTAAGGAGTGCACTTGTGATGAGCACTGGGTGTTGTACGGAAGCGTCGAATCACTATACTGTACAGCTGAACCCAATACTACGCTGTATGTTAACTAACAGGAATTTAAATAAAAACTAAAAAAACAAAGGAATTGAAAAATCCTGAAGTTTTAAGTGCAAAAACTTTGCCCATTTCTGCAAACTTTTAATAATACTTGGTAAGAACAATAGAAATCAGAGTTGGAGAAAAATTTGAAGAGCAATTAGCTTATCTACTCCATTCAATAAACCCTTCAGGCAATTCTATAACATCATTGTAACTGATACTCCTTCAGAATCCAGGACATACTTATAGCTATGGCAAACACCTAAGTATTCAGTGAAGGGGTAAATTTCTGGTCACCACTCTTACATTTAGAAAAAGTCTCAGCTAAAATAAAGCCTGCTGTCCTGCTGCACTTGCAATTTTTAGGGCTAGGAGACAATTTTCAGTTTGAGTTATGAGTAGAAGGTAGGTACTTTCTAATTGCCATGAACACTGAAGGTACAGATGTCTACTCGTGCTGTGTTTGTAAAGACATCAACATACACTAGGTGCAGACATGCTGGCAAAGAATTTCTACATAGGAAGGGCTGTGGAATGGAAATATCTCTGCTATATCCAGGTGTTTGTGGAATATATTATTTCTAATTTCTATGCAAAGTTAAAGCTTCTGACTAGATTACAAAACAGTATTTTAAAAGATAATTTAACAAAAGCTCACTAGCTGAACTTAGTTTTTTTTGATACTCAGTCAAGTGGTTTTCTGTTGTTGTTGTTTTCCCCTAATATCACTGGAAGCAAGCTAGGAGAACCATGCTAGCTGAAACTGAATTTGTGAGCATACTCCCTAGAAATCACCAGATGAGGAAATGGAGTCTCGCAAATAGGTTGCAAATACAACCTATTCCAGACACACGAAACATTGACCACTGTTGTTGCATTTAAATTAGTAATTTGAAAACTACAAAGGTTCATTGAATAGCTTGATTTAATTTTTTGTCATTTAATTATTAAAACAATAAAATGTATTCATTTATGTAATAAATATATATTTATTATTATTTATTTATTTGACAGAGAGAGTGAGTGAACACAAGCAGAGGGCTCAGTAGAGGGAGACGGAGAAGCAGGCTCTCCACTGAGCAGGGAGCCCAAAGCGGGGCTCCATCCCAGGACCCTGGGATCATGACCTGAGCTGAAGGCAGACCCTTAACTATCTGAGCCACCCAGGTGCCCCCATATTAAATATTTTTGAGGACAGTTATATAGAAGCCCCTGTAAAAGAATCAAAGATATATAGGACATCTATCCTGGCCCCAAAGAAGTGTACAGAAGAGTAAAAGAGTTGTCAATATATGTCAATTACCATAACCTAAGACAGGATACGATTAGAAGCAATGTACAGCAGGGGAAGGGTCATGATCAATGGTGAGCAGGGAGGCTTTGCTGGGAGAAGCGACATTTACGCTGGATCTTGTAGGGTAAGCAGATTTCATTAGGCAACAGTCAAAGAGAATCCAGTGAATGGCATTAACAACAAAGAAAAAAAGGATAGCTAGCTTGAAAAAGGTGGAGAGCATAAGGCATTCTGGAAGAATAGTTAGCATAATAATGCCTGGACTGCTCTTTCTGAGGTAATAAATACACTTGATAATATATGATATAATATTATATAATGATTTATTAAATATATGACTTAACTTAAAATTTAATCATATTTTGGCAGGTTTTACTAATTTAAACTAATATCCTGACACAACATTTTTATGAGCAGGGCAATTAAATCTGTACCTGAAAAATATAATTATAATTTTAATTACAAATTTTACTAAAATATGGTGTAGATCACTACTGAGGCTGTGCATAAAAGCAGTCAGATGCGTCAAATCACTGTCTTTCTGCTGCTGCTGCATTCCTGACAGACATAAAAAGTCACCACCAACGGAAGCTCCCAATTTCTTTATAAGTGTGCTCAAATTAGAAGTATTTCAAAGAAAGCATCAATTTTATCAAAGATAAATGAATATGAATCAAGATACTTTCTATGTTAGGGGCGCCTGGGTGGCACAGCGGTTAAGCGTCTGCCTTCGGCTCAGGGCGTGATCCTGGCGTTATGGGATCGAGTCCCACATCAGGCTCCTCCGCTATGAGCCTGCTTCTTCCTCTCCCACTCCCCCTGCTTGTGTTCCCTCTCTAGCTGGCTGTCTCTATCTCTGTCAAATAAATAAATAAAATCTTTAAAAAAAAAAAAAGATACTTTCTATTTTAAACTCCACAAAGCAAATATTCATCTTGATGCCCTGCGTCAGGCTCCCTGCTCAACCTGGAGCCTGCTTCTCTTTCTCCCTGTGCTCTTCCCGCCTGCTCACTCTGGCCCCTGCTCTTTCTCTCTCAAGTAAATAAATAAAATCTTAAAAAAAAAAAAAAGACCAACAATAAATTAACCAACTGATGGTAAGGAGTATGCTATGCACCCATCTGAGATTTTTTTCAGCTCAACTTGCAGAATTTAGTAATTTAATCTGAGAAGTCAAAAGAAATTTTGTAATTGTCTCTCATTCCAATTATTTTCAGCTGTGTTCAAGAGGTACAGACTAAGCTATATGAACCTCTGTGGTTCAATGAGATCAAAAGAAAAAAAATCAAAATATTCCATTATGTTATTAGCAAAAAAGAAAGTTGTCAGTTGAGTGCAAGTGTAATCTAGTCCATGGCACACTTACACATATTTTACTCTAAATTGTGAAGAGGAGCTGATTGTACAGTTTATTGTAGCTTTTATTGCCTACCATTGGGAAGATGCATAGAAAAATTATTTCAACGATTCATTTAACTGTCTTAAAATTATATCAAAAACGTGGGAACTTTGTGAAGACTATTATGTGAAGAAAGACTTAATTCAATGAGTGGGTCATTTGGGTACCTTTAATAATGTGCCGTCCAACAACTGTCAATGGATTTCAACATGGCAGTGTGAATTTTAACTGGGACTCAGCCATCTCTTCCCTTTCCATATGTTTGGTTGCCAAAGCATGGTGATTAGTATTTGTGGGACTGATTGGGGTTTCTCTGGTCTGCAGGGTGCTAACTGCCTCCACTTTGTCCCTTTGTATTGAAGTCTTTATCAACAACTGTGTGGACCTTTTAGCTCCATATAAATCCTAAGTCCTGTGAGAAATACAACTTCATCAAAGGGCAAACAGGATCCCATGCTGTTCTCTCTCCTCACATTTATGGGTAATCAATGTCCATTTAGTTGTATTCTCTAAGGCCTGATGTCTGCCCCATTACCTAAAATGAAAACTGCTTTGTATGAATGTCAATAGTATTTATTAAACTGTTTCTGATTTCATATAGCTAGAAACGCAATTTTTAAACACAGAAAGAGAAGAAATTGGTAATTGCCAATACATACAACTCCTTCCATATCACAAATATATAAAAAGCCTATATTCCTAAATAAATGCAGCCTTAAGCATGTCAAATCTGCAGGAAATCTCTCTTAGAGTTGAAGAGGAAAGATAGGAGAGAAGCCATATTTGGAAGGCAGATGAAAATGTCTGTAAGCAGCCAGCTGCTTCCTATTAAGAGCGTATCCATGGAAAGACTTCTGTTTTTCTTTTCCTTGTAGAAACAACATTGAACTTAATTCTTTTCTAGCCTAATCCATGTCCCTACATCCCATAAGCACTTGGTGAAAGAGGAAAAACTTAAGAATAGAGAGATCTAGAACAGGATTTGAAGAAGGGACTATAAAGAATACAGAAAGAAATCCTCCTAACAACTAAAAGTAGAAGAGACTGACCTTCCATCATGGCACATGGACAGATTGGCAAGAAGAGAGTTAGAAGTAATGGGGAGGGACAGAAGGAGAAGGAGAGAATCTGCTTTGTAAGTTGGGGACAGAGGTGGGGCTCAATCACAGGACCCTAAGATCATGACCTGAGCTGAAGAGTCAGACTCTCAACCAACTGAGCCACCCAAGCACCCCAGTATATAAATATTTTTTATAAGAAAGTTCAGATCAATTTCACCTGGGTCATGGATGTTTGCTAAAATTAAATCTCCATTGACTGTTGACAGAATTCATTTTCACCCCATCCCCATACTGCCTGTCTAAAAAATAATGTATTTAAATATTCAAATTAAGTCCTTAGAGGCTAGGGCATGAGGAGAATTAATGCATTGTAGGGAATAGACTCAAATTTGTTTGAAACAGGCTCAACTTCTAATATCTAATCCTGTAGCTGTCCCATGAATTTCAGTTTTATTTGGCAAAATAAACAGACAGTCCCCAACTTACAAAGTTGTTTTGACTTTATGATGGTGCTAAAGAGATACTTATTCAGTAGAAATGGTACTTCAAATTTTGATCTTTTCCTGGGCGAGGGATAAGTAGTACAATACTTTCATGATGGTGGCCAGTGGCAGCTCCCAGTCAGCCACGCAGTCACGAAGGTAAACAACAGATATGCTTCCAACCCTTCTGCCCCCACACAACCATTCTGTTTTTCAAATTCAGTATAGTATTCAATAAAGTACATGAAATATTTAACACTGTATTGTAAAACAGTCTTTGTGTTAGACCAACTATAAGCTAATATAAGTGTTCTGAGAACATTTAAGCTATGTTCTCTAAGTTAGGTGCTTTAAATGTATTTTTGACAGATGATATTTTCAACTTACAATGGGTTTATTGGGACATAACCTTATCACAAATTGAGGAAGATCTATAGTATGAGTCAAAATGAATCAAAGACAGAAATGAGCAAAGGTGGGAGTGGATAGAGGCAAGAATAGTCAAATAGTTAACCACTTTTCTTTTCACTTTTCTCTTTGCCACATTCCTCATTTGCTACTCCCCCTCCATCCCCTTCTCAATCTGAGGAACTCCCACTTTATTATCAATGCTCCATGTAGATGTTTCCTCCATAGTGAGTCTGACCTGAAAAAAACTTACCCCAAAGAGTAATCTTTTTTTCTCCTTCGTGAGCTCTAATAATTTTGTTTATATATCACAAACACTTATTATTTGGATAAAATTATTCATTTTTATGCCCATCTTCACCTCTACTGGGTTTTGCATATCCAATAGTTAGCATTAAGTAGTCATTCAATAAACATTTGTTGAATAAAATGAAGAAAAACCAGTGTAAGGACTTAACGGCTGATCAGCAGAAAATCCAAGACATTTCCCATTTCTTTTCATTCACTTATCATATTTCTTTCCCATTCCACCTTCCCTTGCCTCCCTTGTCTCCCTTGCCTTCACTTTTCTTCCTTTCTTCTGGTATTTTTTTTTCCATTTTTATCTCCTATCATTTTCTTCTTTTGTCTTTTTCTCTGTTGTCACCAGAGTTTTTCATTTTCATGAGACTAAGAAACCTAAGTTTCAAATTTACTATTGATAAAACTATTTTGTATTCTTTTTTTTTTAAGAATTTATTTATTTATTTGACAGAGAGAGTGAGAGAGAGAAAGCCCAAACAGGCAGAGCGATACAGGGAAAGGGAGAAGCAGGCTCCCCACTGAGCAAAGAGCCCAATGCAAGGTTTGATCCCAGGACCCTGCGATCATGACCTGAGCTGAAGGCAGACACCCAACTGACTGAGCTACCCAGACACCCCATTAATGATGAAACTTAACTGGGGTACCTTAGTGGTGCAGTCAGTTAAGTGTCTGACTCTTGGTTTCTGCTCAGGTCATGATCTCAGGGTCATAGGATCAAGACCCATGATAGGCTCTGCACTCAGGGCAGAGTCTGCTTAAGATTCTCTCTCCCTCTCTCTCTGCCCCTACCCCTGCTCTCTCCCTTTCTTTCTAAAATAAATGAATTAATTAACTTTTAATTTTTAATTTATATAGAATTTCTTCTTGACCTTAAAATTTTAAGAAATATAGAAGAATTATGCTTTATCTTTTTCTCTTTTTATTTACTCCTACTTTCTCTGATCCACCCCATATTCCCAAGATTTACTCACAAAAAAGTCTAACTAAAGTTATTTCTATTTTCTTTAAAACGTAACTAATTTCTTTTGATTCATGGTAGCGGAATTGCCTGTCAAAAGAAACATTTCTTCTGGTTGGTGCTCAAGATTGCTTATTGTTGAAATATGTATATACTCTCACTTAATCTGGGAATTTTCATTTCTTGTAGATTCATGGCATCCCTAAACAGAAAAATTATCTGGAGCCAAGAATAATCCTGAATTTTTTTTTATCTTAATGTCAGAAGAATAAATCAACACATGAAAGATTATTGATTGCAATTTAGATTTTTTAGTTTCAGACCTCAAATATGAAACCAGATAGGAGTATTTAAGGAATTCCCCAGGTTTTTTTTTTAACTATAGTGTAATTAATTTTGTTCTAATCAGTTCTTACATTCAAGCACATTTCAAAACAATTTCTTTTTTTTCTATTTGAAATAGAACATGTTCCTTGCCTTCATATAAATTATTTAATTTGCAAAACACAATATAGAATATCTACCTGCGGTTTTCTATTATAACAACCCCTTTTCCTATTTCTTTTTTCTTCGAGAAATAGACTTTTGTTTCATGGAGGATGCATTGCTCAAATAAAAGGTAATTTTCATTACTTTTTGACACCATATACTCAAACCCACTTATCACCACAGTGTCCCAATATGATAGGACAAACACATTATTTTCTTTGTTTTATAGAAAAGCATACTAACTCTTATGAAGGGTAAGTGATTTGTCTAAAGGCATGTAACAGGGAGGAGAATGTCGAAATTGATTATTCCTAAACAAGTATTTTATGAAATCTCATTTCCTCTTAACTCTTAACGGCAATATTAAACTTACAGCACTACCATTCTGGGTCCTTTTGCTCCTTCTGGCATAGTTCTTTTTGATCCATACCTATGATAAACATTAAAGGATATCATATTACACCAGTCCGATAGAAGAGGCAACATTAATATACAATACATCTCGTTGGTGGAGGAGAGGGGAATTCCTGTTAGTAGGATACACTGGAAGACTTACAAATCCCCTTGGTATCCTGTTAATGTCCAGCTTGTAAAAACAATATAATTAATTAAAACATGCATTTACAGAGTATTGGAAGAAGAAAAATTAATGATCATATTACCATATAGTTAAACATGCAACCATCTTTAAAAATGCCTTACTTCTTTGTATTGCTCCGTGATCTTCGTTTCTGGCAACGAAATCCACCTTACCTGGCTTAAGCAGTAAGGCATTAATGGAGCCATACCGAAACCTCAAAGAATCATTAGGAATATCGACATCTACTATGGAACTGGCCTGAGCAGATTGCTTCAGACCCTAATGACACCACAACTTTAACCCTGCTATAATTGAAATTTTTAATTTGAGATGCTATCACATTACCCACTGCCAGCCCCAGAAACACCATGCTGAATTGGCTCGATTAGGAACTTGTCACCCCTGTCAACCCCAGAAACAATCATCTGATTCTACTACCCAAGCCAGCAAAGCACATTTTCCATGTTGAACCTATTTGTTCACCTGGCTCAATCACAAACCAAAGTTCAGGGAGATTTTCTTCTCATTGGAGGAATATAGATCATCTGTCTCACCTTAGCAGGAAGGGAAGCTGAGGAATACGAATTTGGGCATTCTATCTTTGGAAGGTGACATTCAAAAAGACTACCAAAATGTGAAGGAAACGTTTAAAAGATTTTTGATAGATCATTCTTTACAACTGTACAAAAATATTGCTCTCATTTGTAGATGTATATAGAACAGAAAGAAAAAATTAAATACAACCATCTACTAAGTTTTTTTCAGGTAGATTACCCATAGCTCATTGGCTCTCAGGTATTTCCTTGGCAAGAAGTTCTGAAGCAAGCTTTATTTTAAAATTGTAAAAGGTGTTCACATATTTCAGTTGTAGTTATTTCAAAGACTAATCAAAGGAGATGTCTAAAATTAGGTTCTTCAAAGTATCAAAGTATCTCTGGAATTAGTCGACACAAAACTTTGACGGGGTGTGGTTAATGAAGCATACTGCTTTCTGTGCCTTTAGAGTTGCACTTTTGTTAGACTCAAGGTACAGTGCTGAACTTTATTTGCTTCCCTTTAATACAGACTTTCAAGCTTGCGCATTTTTTTGGGGGGGGTAAAACCTTAACAAACACAGTTATTTCCAGGTAGTTTTAGAAGATACTCTTTATCAATAAAGAGATATTATTTTGTCTTGCTAATTAATCTAATCTGTGATCTATTCTCTTTTCTTTCCTGCATATTGGTTTGAGCCCATAAAGTTAAATAATCAGATGAAGGGAACAGCATTATCATCCAGCTATTGTCAACCATGGGATCATACCAGCAAAATCTTGTTTTGCTAGGAGATCTGCCACATCTAACTAGCAGGATATGTTTCTTGACTTGCTCATTTGCACATTTGGAGTCTAGCTTCATTGTATTATTACATGAATAACCTTGAACAAATCATTTAAATTTTATATGTTACATTTTTCCAGGGCAGTAAAAGCTAAAGCTGATATACATGACTTTTGCTTCCAAAGAATGTTGGTAGGATGGAATTGATAGCATCTGTACATATTCTGTGTTTCTTTCAAAGAATGTATGAGGTAAATACTGAACTGTGGTCATGTTTCAGTTGAAGAAGCAGCTCCTTTCTGAGTTTCTGTCAGCCTGAATCATCGCTCTTTCCCTGGGTAACAGATTCTCCTTCTCTTTGAGGATATCATCTTTCACTGCTTCATGGATTTCTGAAGGGGCTACCAAATACAGAATCTCATTCCCCTGACCAGGAATGTGAATGCATACCTCAGGCCGAGCTTATTAGAGTTGTCTACGTCCATGCCTCTAGTCCATCCATCCAAAGGCTTGAGACATAAGTAAAGACAAGTCAATATGAGCATCTCTCTGAGATTCGTGTATGCTCAAGAGACAGGCTCTTTCTTGCAGGGCAATGGCCCTCTCCCAATTTTAGTATACTTCAGGATCACCTGGATGGTATATTAAGCTATAGATTAAGGATAGGGAGCCCAGGTCCAGAGTTTCTGAGTTGGCAGGTCTAAGATGTGACCCTGACATTTGCATTTCTAACAAGTTCCTAGGTGTTGCTGATACCCCTGGTCCAGGGTAAACACTTTGAGAACCACTCCTCTGGAATCACTAAGATGAGGCAAGCCTAAAACCAACAGGGACCCATACCCCTGCTATGTGGATAAAGTATTTCACTTTTTAAATGGCATATCATGAGGCCAAATCTCATAGAGGTGGAAAAAAAGAGAGCAAGGAAGAAATGAGATACAGAGAGAGAATGGTGAGGTCACCACTTAGGCTCTGGATCCAGTTGGCCCTATGCTTGGCCCCATCTCTGTTTTTCCCAGTTATATGAATACATGGATGTCCTGTCTAGCTTATTCTAATTTGAGTTGGCTTTCTAATTTTTTTAAAATAAATAATTCTTGTTCACTCAGTTTCCAAAAAATGAAGGGAATTTTATTTCGATCGCAATCATTTAATGACCAAAGTTTTATTTAAGAAAGGCCCCAGAAAAATGTATGGTACTGTGGCCATGTTTGAATACGTGGGAGAAAGTGTTCAGGCATCTTTATATATAACAATATTTTGTACCGAAGTTTTTCAAATAGGTTTGCCATTTTCATGCGTCATACGCTGGAATATATTAGATAGTACAGAGGATCCGTGCATCCCTGATTGGTTTCTTAAGAAACAGATACATGTAATTATTTTGAATTACCATTAAAGATGATATTTAATTTCAGCACAGCTTTTTCTCTGCTCATCACTCTCAGTTGGGTTTTGAAATAGTTCATCAACAGAGTTCAAATTATAATAATATAGGGGCAACATAATATTTCCCTTACTTACAAACATACTTCTAGTACTTTAGCTTGGAAAATACCCCAAAGGAGGGGAGGATCTGTCATTTTTTGCATATTCGCCCTATCTGTTTTACTAATTCTTGAGTGACTCCAATCACAGAATCTATTCGGAAGTTTAAATTCCTTTCCAAAAATAAAAGTGGAAGGGCATAAGAGAGTGGTGCAGGGAAGGTGCAGGAGAAGAATTTTGATGATCCTGCTAGGTAATTAACACAATAAGTAATGCCTTCTTTGCATGAGCTCTCAATCACCCCACAGAGCCAAAATCAAAGTCTTTTCATCTTTTATTTCACCCCCATTTCTGAGGATCTTTTCTTTACACTTCACTGAAAAGTCCTCCATTTCTCATTAATGCTTTAAGTACAAAGCCAGCTCTGGTGATGATATAATTTTTTCCCAAGTCTAAATTAGGTTTCATACAGAGCATTACAAAGTCAAAAGGCAGAACTCATGCTGTTCTGCTATTTTACTTAGTGTTTATATGAACCAACAAGTATGGAGTTTCAGAAGTTTGTTTGTTTTCTTTTCCTTTTTTAAAATCAAATTTTTGTACTTGACTTAGTAGTTATTAGAGTGAAAATAGCGCAAGTGGTCAGTTTTGACTCTATCATTAGACTTGCTTTTCCTGCACAGTTTACAAAAAATACATAGAATTTCATTCAACAGAGAATGTTTGTGTATGTAGCCAAGGAATGCAATCTAAATATTAGTAAAAACCTTCCTTGTATTTGCATCACATGAGACTCTATTAAATTCAACTTCCTGCTGCTATTAAAACCCAGTTTTTATTGATTTCTTGTTGTTCTGGGATTTTGATTAACCAGAACTATCTCATTTTACAGACATTGCTGATACTAAACTTGGCCATACACCATGCATCAGTTCTTTTATATTGCCTTTTATACTGTGCTTTAAAACATTGGAAATTCATTAGCGAACATGTATTAAATATCTGCTTAAAACAAATATTATATTAAAAACAGCTGAGGGGCACCTGGGTGGCTCTGTCAGTTGAGCCACCGACTCTTGGTTTCAGCTCAGGTCACAATCTCAGTCAGGGCCGCGGGATCAAGCCCTGTGTCCAGCTCCACACTCAGTCCGCTTGGGATTCTTTCCCTCTGTCCCTCTCCCCGAACTCTCTCTCTCAAACAAATAAAATCTTTTTTTAAATAAAAGAGTAAAAGTAGCTGAAGATATAAAAGTTTTCTCTGTCAAGAAAATTCCAATCAACTATGAAAACAATATACATTATACATGCAAACACACACATAAGCAACACACATACACATATATACATAAAGCATTTTAGTACTTTTATGATACTGTTTAATTTCTATTTAATTACCCATCCAATACTATAGGCAAATAATGTAATATTAATCAATTCTTAGTACACAGTCATTTCTATTCAAGATTAGTTAACTAAGGATTTTTCTTTTTCCTGATTGCTTTCTGGAAGTAACTAATTCCTAGGACTTATTTGGCCTTCATTAGAGCATCGTGTGGTAAGGGGGAGGGAAGAAAGGTATTTGGCCCGCATCATCTGCACCTGTCCACACTGGCATGTACTGACACGATGCGCAAGTTCTTGTCCGGTCTTGTGCAGGATCACCCCTCAATCCACTGATACGTCCTTCTCATTGGCACTCTCCAGTCTATTCCCATTTTGTCCAATTTGTCCAAACTTATAGGCCACTCTTGCTATTTCTCTGCCCCTGTAAAGGGGACAGAGTCTTTCAGTCTCTTCTATGTCACTCCAGGACCATGGAAGACTTGTAGACATACCAACTCAACATAACCAAATGTGAATTCTTGGCTTTATGTCATTACCTGCTTTTCCTCATTCTTCCACATCTCTGTGAATGACACCACTATTAATCCAACCGGTTAAGGGAAAAACCTAGAAGTCTATCCTAATTACACACCTAAGTCCTCTTTCTTTCTACTTCTCCTTATTTCCCAGTCCTTAGTTACTGCCTGATCTGAGCCTCTATTAGCTCTCACCTGGACTACTGCAATATCTTGCTTCCTGGTTCTCTCTCCTTGTCTGTAGTTCTCTCCAATTCATTTTCCACAGAGCAGTTAAAGTGATAATAGTTGCTTAGGGGCTGCCCACTGCACTGAACACCCAACCTCCTTACCATGGCCTCACAGTCCACATGAATCTGTCCTCTATTACTTCTTTAAAATTACGTTGGTCCATCCCCAATCACATCCCACCCCACTCCACACTCCGCTTACCCCAAAAAGCTTTCCATACATACCCATACTGTCCGGGTGAATCCTCCTTCCTCTACCTCCATAACTGTTCCTTATTGAAGCCTATTTGATTTATGGCCCTTAAGTGCTAAGTATATTTGGTTTTTGTTCTTTTATGTTTTCTCTCTAGATGATAGAAACCATGTCCATTTTTTTTGTCTTTATGTGACTAGGACTCTTCTCAATAGTCTTCAATAAAGTAGGCACTCAAAAGCATCCGTTGAAGTAGGTACCAGATGGGCTGATGCAGAAGAATCACACTCAGCAAGGTAACATTCTTGTCAAAGCCGTATTTCAAGGACAAATTCACGAAATCCTGGAGATTCACTCTGAAAATTCCTGAGGTTTAATTTTGTTTAGTAACTCAAAACTCTGGAGTCATTCTAGAATCTCCTCTCTCCCTCACTTACCCCATTGGTCCTAAATCAAGATCCTTAAACATTTGATAGACCTGGACATTTCTCTTCTCCACTTCCCTAGTCTACACCACTGTCAAATTAGACCCCGAGCTTCACAATGGGCTGCTGACCAGTATCCTTGTCTTGCCCTCTTCCAATCTGCCCTCCAAGCAGCAGTCAGAGTGACTTTTCTAACTTTTAGCATTCCCACCCCACATTGCTTTGGGAATAAAGACAAAACTCCTTAACGTAATTTCTACAGCCTTTACAATCTGTTTGTTGTCTACATTTCTGGCATCCTCTCTAATCTCTCTCATTCACTTACAAAGAACCTTTACTTGGCTTCTTTGAGATAATTCCTCCCTCCAGACCTCCCTAAAACATAATTATTTGCCATTTAGGCCTACTTTCTCTGGCCAACTCCTACTTTTCCTTCAGGTATCAACCTAAACATTACGCTTGAAGACCCCTTCACCAACACTCTAAACTATACCAGTTTCTCCAGCTATAGCTCCTAGTCATGTGGAATTTCCCATAAAAACATCCCTCGTAATTTATTTTATTATTTAATGTCTTTCATGCCAGACTGAAATCTACATGAAATGATGGCCTAAGTCTGACTTTTTGCCCCAAATATCCCCAGTATCTGGCAGAGAGTCTAACACAGAGCAGGCCCTCGATAAATTTCTATTTAAATAATAAACTTCCAAACTTAGACATGAAAGAGACTCCTACTTCCAAAGTTCCAAAAGGACTGTGTATGTGCATGTGTATATGTGTGGGAACATGTGTGTGCCATCACCATAAAAGACATCTTTGTATTAAAACCACTGGCAACAAATGAACATGGAGGCCATCCTCCCTACTGCAAGGAGCCCTGAGAATCCTGAAAAATGGATAATTTCATTTCCATCTCATCAGATAAGATCATATGTGTTTACTTCCAGACTCTATCTGGCAATTGGAAAGCCTCCTTCCCTCACCATACACGCACACACACATCTCCCACCCCTCAACCCTACCCCTGCCCCTGGTAGTCCTTGGAGGATAACTTGAAAACTAGTACAGTGCAGCTAGTTATCAAATCATGGTGTTCATATTATGCTATTCAATTATTCCTGTATTGCATTCATAAACTCATCGAATAGAGACGATCTAAGATGGTACATGAGAAACAAAATATAACTGGCATTGATGTAATTTTTGTCCAGGTTTGACTATTTAGAAAATGTGTTTTCTTTTAAAACAAGTAATTATAAAGAGTTAAAGGAAGCAATGATCATACTGAGAGGCATCATTTAGAAAGCACCGTACATAAGTGCTTAAATTAGAATGCAAGAAAAGTTCAAAATTAATAAACTAAGTATCCGATTTAAGCAGACAGAAAAATTATGCTTTATAAAAAATTTATAAATGCAAATAAATTAGGAAGAAGATAATAAAGATGAGATCAGTCATTAATTCAAGAGAAAACAAAGATACAGGAGAGTACAATTAAACAAAAATTTGTTCCTTTGAAAAGGAAAATGAAATAGACAAGTCTCTGATAAACTTGGTTAATAAAGTAAGGAAAAGAATGCATAAATTAAAGCTTGAATAATATTAGGAAGGAAAAGTAGGAAATAAATGCAGATCCAAAAAGATTAAAATGATATTAATAATATGAATAATATAAACTTATATATTCCAATAATTACAAAAATATATGAAATGGATATATAATATATATATAAATACACACATTGTCTATATTTGCTACAAATATTTTTTCCTCATTTATCTTGTCCACTTTCCTTATCCTGCCTTTTGGTGATCAATGTTTTAGATTTCATGCAAAATGTAGCAAACTTGTTCATTTCATGGCTAAGGCTTTCTATGTCTTACTATATATTTCTTTTTGAGTCACTTTGTTATAATATTATACCTATTTTGTATAACCATATTTATATATAAATATATCATATATAATAATAAATATATATTTACATTATTTATATATATTATATATTTATATATAAATAACATAAAATATATATTCAATATATAATAATATAATATATTATATAATAATATAATATATTATATAATAATATATTATATAATAATATATAATATATAATAATGTGCCAATAATATATATTTTATATATTGTATTTATTATTATATATTTTATATTATATATTATATTATATATAATATATTAATATACTTTTATACAAATATATCATATAATTATATAAATTACATGGTATATAATTACATATAAATATTATGTAAACAGTGACTCAAGAAAAAATCGATAGTGAGACACAGAAAGCATTAACCATGAAATGAATAATTTTGCTACATGAATATTAGAACATTGCTCACCAAAAGGCAGGATAAAGAAAGCAACCAGAGAAGGCAAATCATTCAATAAACTGAGTACATAAGGAACTAAATTTCACTGAATTCAAAAAGCTTTTCTATATTAAAGAGTTTAGCAAATCATTTGTGGTTTACCAAAGGAAAGCTATATCATTTCAAACGAGAAAAAATTTAATAATTTTTGTAATTAAAAACAAAGCTTTCTCAAAATTTGTCAATAGAAATTATTTATGGCAGACACCATGCTAGGACTGGCCGTTACATAAGCATGTTCCATGCCCTCTAGGAAATGATATTATAGTGGGGGATACAAAGAAATAAAGTAGTAATGACACATTAGTATGATAAGTGAAAAGCAGATTTGTTCCTGAATGATGTTTTTGATATTCATTCACTTAATAATTCATTTAGCAAATATTTATTGTATATAAACTGAGCTACTGCTCATAGGAATACTGAAGACAAGAAATAGTCTTTACCTTAGAGCAGCTTACAGTTTCCTGGATATCATCTTACCAAGCCCCTATGATTATCAACTTAGAATATAGAAAAAATGCTCTAGAAATTGGAGGTTTTAACATTTACTGTTTTGTTATTCAAAAGAAAATTGTAGATCAAGGACTTGCACAGATTTAATATCCCTGATGCAAGGATTTAAGCACTGTAAACTATGGCCCAGTTGTGAGGGTAATTTTGTTTGTTTGTTTGTTTGTTGTTTTTTGTTTTTTTTAGATTTTATTTATTTATTTGACAGAGAGAGAGAGACAGCCAGCGAGAGAGGGAACACAAGCAGGGGGAGTGGGAGAGGAAGCAGGCTCCTAGTGGAGAAGCCTGATGTGGGGCTCGATTCCAGAATGCCAGGATCACGCCCTGAGTTGAAGGCAGACGCTTAACAACTGCGCCACCCACGTGCCCCTGAGGGTAATTGTAACATATTGAAAGGTAGCCACCTACTAATGTTGACCTATAAAGTGGGGGTGATCAAGGGGGGAATCTAGCTTTGTGAGATTTGACTGACCTGAAGAAAAAGTGAGCAGTCTAGAAAGATGATGGCTCTTAGTCATTAATCAGAAGTCATCTATAACTTACACAGCAGAGGGTTGGAATTATTGGTATCCTAGATCCATGGTAAGATTCCTTCCACCATAATGATCATAAAAGTAATGATGTGATTGGTGATGATAATAGCTGATATATATTTACAACTTACTCCATGGCAAGAATCATGCAAAATATTTTGCATATACTCTCAATTACTACTCATCACAGCAGGGGTTATAAGCATTTATTGCTCTACTTGACAGATTCAGAAACTGAGTCTCAATGACTATAATTTGTTGACATGGGCTTCTAGCATCTAGCTTGCTGCCCTGCAGAAAAGATGTACCTGGAAAGAAGCCATATGGACTCAAAGCTGAGACTTTGAGAGAAAGGCAGAGTACGAATGGAATCATTTAAACACCTGGAACCAACCATGTGTAAAGCTAGATCCCCCTCTTAATCACCTCTATTTCATAGGTCAATGTCATTCCTTCCTGGCTTAAGCTAGTTTGACTCAGTGTTCTGCACCATATTATCAAATGAGATCCAATACAAATGGTTGGACATTCACAACCTTCTTGAGATGTATCCCTCACAGATGATAATTTTTGTCCTTCACTGGTTAAGTTCAGGAAATCTTTGATACAAGGATCACTGGAATCTTGGGCTGCCTTTAAAACACAATTCAATGAAGCACAGTTCTCTCAAATACCTTAATGGTACTAATACCCCACAATTTGACTCTGTACACCAGTGCACTGTCATAAGACATTTCAGACGAGCTCAGATCTAAGGTACATCCAGCCTAAGGCTGCATTCTGAGAGAGGCACCAAAGCTGATTTGTAGGTAAAGGTAAATGTTCCCACCATATTAATACTCAGAGGTTAGGGTATACCAACTTCTCACTAAAGGCTGATTATGGAATTTATTATTCAAAACTGTATCTAGGCCAGTGTCTGCCAAAATTCATTTTACGAAAGAGTAATTTGTAAGATAAGACAGTACAGGGACTGTCTATCTTGTGAGTCCTCCTCTATCTACCTAGCCCCTAGCATAGTGGCTAACACCTTGCAGGCATATAATAAATAATGAATGGGCAATGTGTGATTTCACGGGGATTTTTAGGAGAAAAGTGTCTGTGATCATATGGGGAATCACTGTAAATAATCGTACTTGTTGGTCACCACAGAAGAGGGCCCGGCCAAGGTGAGTGAGGACTGAACCTGGGTATTGCTTTGTCAGTGGCCTAACTATGAACTGTGAATCTCTAAAATGATGGATATAATACAAGATATATCCTAAATTCTATGTGACTAGACATTGGTTCCCCTTATAATCTTAGAAGAAACATAGAATCAAACAGCTTGTTTTTACAGGGGTGACAGTTACAGAGAGGGGACAGATGATAGAGGGAAGATTACTGCCAGCCACTCTTTCTAAATATCGAACTCTTACTGGTAGTGTCTAAGGAGAAATTCCACTCTATTAGATTTACCTGTCAATGACTTTTTAATTATTGCTATAAGATATGATAGCAAAATGACACACAATACTGCTCACGGCTGAGGATGGAGAATATTTTCCCCTTCATTCAATTACCCATTCTTGACAGTGTTAGATGGATTTTCTTTTCAGCCTTCATTGACTTTTGCAGGGTGGGATGTCTGCGTGTCCTGTAGAAGTCCCCTTTCTCAGACCATGGCACCTGACAGACTGATGCCTTTCTCTCTTGAAACATTTCATAAAACAGCAGTTTGGGAGATAATACTCACTTTTCCCTCTTTTTTTTTCTTTTGAAAATGGGATCAACTTCTACGCAAGGAAAAATAAATGTCTTGAGATCAGATTATCATAATCCTTTTGATAGGTGATAATGTTGAAACAACATACAAAGTCCCCAGAAACTACTGTGAAGAAAATGGGAAAGGATTTTTCCCTATATAGAATAGAATATATTCCCTAGAGGTTGAGTTTAACAACAAGACTTGTTTACAAGACGTGTAACAGCAGGCATTGTAGTACTTAAGACCCATGCACTAACCAAGGAATTGAGTTCATGAGCTAATTAATCACTGAGAAATTGTTCCTTTAAGGAATTTTAATTCCCAGTAACCATATGGGATCAACCAAAAAATGTATTTTCCACATTTATTTTCCTATTTCTCCCCTGCCCTTACTCTATTCTCTTCTGCATCTGGTAAAGGGTGAGCACTCATCCTGACAGTCTAATGTCGTAACCTCCCATCAGTCATCTTTCATCAGGGTCAGTCAGTGAGAGGCCCTTACAACAGTTTGGAAGGCATGAGGGAGGAATACACCTCAGTGTCCATGTCCCTTTCTCTCTATTTCAAGTGGCAAACTAGCAACACCATGTTTTTTTCAGGCTAGTCATGTTTCTAGATACCCCCAGGAAAACACCAGCCCCTAGATTCCAGTAGTGACCCTCATCACTTTGTTCCTTCAGGGGATGATAGCAACTTCCTATTGTTCATCCTGGACTGCTTCCCCACCCTCCATTGCCTTCCCTGCTATTCCATCACCCGTGTAACCAATTCCTTTCACTATATTCCTTCTGTTGGCGATGATTAGAGAGGTTTCCTTTCCTTTCAGTTGAATACCAACTAACAAATTTAATTCCATTTTATGCATTTTTAAGACAATTTGTGACATCCATTTTAGAAACCCGGGGAGGCCTTTTCATTGTTTACAACAAAATGAGATAAAATTCGAACACAGTAAAGCAGGGCAAGGCATTAGCTCTATCTTCAAAGTCTTTCCCATTTCTTTCTGAAGTACATTTCCTAATGACACGTGAAGAAAGAAGCATTATCCAACCGAGTAGAGTGGGAAACATTAATTCAATGTACTACATTGGGACTATCTCCTCTTTTTCCAAGGAAAAATTATACACAGTAACCATGGAAAATATGTAAATGGCACAATCTTCTGAATGGACAGTAAGAAAACCAGGTCTTGGTGCTCACAATATTATCCAATCTGAGATACATTGTCCTGGATGAGTTATGGACAATGTTTTCCTCATATCTCTGGTATACTTTTTTTTTTTAAAGATTTACTTTATTTATTTTAGAGAGAAAGAGAGGAGAGAGGCAAAGGTAGGGGGAGAGAACCTCAAGCCGACTCTGCCTGAGCATAGAACCCAATGTGGGGCTCGGTCTCATGACCCTGAGATCATCAACTGAGCTGAAAACACAAGTCAGATGCTTAACCAACTGAGCTATCCAGGCGCCTCTTCCCTTGTACACTCTTAACACAAAATAATAAGACCCCATATATTCAGAGACTAGAACTCTAAAGACATATGCAACAATATGTGGTCTTTCTCATTGCTCAGTCCAAGCTGAGTGAGTAGGGCATATCTGCAGGCCAAGAAAGCCACAGTGCAGGAGAAACCATCCAGTCATCAATCCAAACAATTCTACAAATAGTCCCTACAGTTGTTGAAAGAATATGCCAACCACTATTTTCTAAAGGTTGATTCAGGACCTTTGGATAATAAAGAGAACCAAACATGCTCTTTAAGGTTGTAAAAATGAGAAGCAACATCATTCAAAGAAAGACACTGACTCGCCAAATGTCAGGAACAGTATTTTCCTTTTCTCATGATAGTGTACTTCTGTCCCAACTAGCCTTGGTCTCTTTAGGTCTTAGTCTTCCTACTGGACAAATATATCTTGGTCTTCCTATGGGGCTCACTATTGTGATATTTTCCTTTTTTTCCTTCAAATCTCTGGGGTTAGTTTCCTTACCAGTTAGGATCCTTAGAAAGGTGGTACATTTTAGAACAACACGATCTAGGCCTACATTCTAGACACAAACCACAATATAAAAATCAATTCCAACAAATTTTATCCATTTACATAACAAGGACAAGAGTGTATCAACCTAACTCCATATGTGTTTTTATTTTTCCCCTTTTTTCTTCTTTTTCTGTTTTATTTAAATGCAATTTAGTTAACATATACTGTATTGTTAGTTTCAGGAGTAGAATTTAGTGATTCATCAGTTGCATATACACCCAGTGCTCATTACATCAAGTGCCCTCCTTAATGCAAATCACCCAATTACCCCATCTCCCCACTTACCTTCCCTCCAACAACCTTCAGTTTGTTTCCTAGAGTTAAGAGCCTGTTATGGTTTGCCTCCCTCTCTGTTTTTCTTATTTAATTTTTCTTCCCTTCCCCTATGTTCATCTGTTTTGTTTCTTAAATTCCACATATGAGTGAAATCATATGATATTTGTCTTTCTCTGACAGACTTATTTCACTTAGCATAATACCCTCTAGTTCCATCCACGTTGTTGCAAACGGCAAGATTTCATTTTTTTGATGGCTGAATAATATTCCATTGTATATATATATATATATATATATATATATATATATATATATATATATATATATATATATATATATACCACATATTCTTTATCCATTCACCTGTCAACGGACATTTAGACTCTTTCCATATTTTGGCTATTGTGGACGTTGTTGCTATAAACATTGAGGTGCATGTGCCTCTTTGAACCAATTGAACATGGATGCAAAAATTCTTACCAAGATACTAGCTAATAGGATCCAACAGTACTTTAAAAAGATTATTCACCTGGGCTTCAGGGAAGGTTCAAAACCAACCAATGTGATGCACCACATTAAAGGAAGAAAGAATAAGAACTGTACGATCCTCTCAATAGATGCAGAAAAAGCATTTGACAAAATATAACATCCTTTCTTGATAAAAACTCTCAACAAAGTAGGGGTAGATGGAACATACCTCAACATCATAAAGGCCATATGCAAAAGACCCACAGTGAACATCATTCTCAGTGGGGAAAAACTGAGAGCTTTTCCTCTATAGTGAGGAACACGACAGGGATATCCACTCTCACCACTACTGTCCAACATAATACTGGAAGACCTAGCCTCAGCAATCAGACAACAACAACAAAAAATTAAATAAATAATAAAAGGCATTCAAATTGACAAAGAAGAAGTCAAACTTGGCTCTTCACAGATGACATGATACTCTATGTAGAAAACCTGAGACCCCACCCACCTCCCAAAATTGCTAAAACTAAAATAGGAACTCAGCAAAATGGCAGGATATAAAAATCAATGCACAGAAGTCGGTTGCATTTCTATACACTAACACTGAAACAGAAGAAAGAGAAATCAAGGAATTGATCCCATTTACAATTGGACCAAGACCCATAAGATACCTAGGAATGAACCTAACCAAAGAGGTAAAGGATTTGTACTCTGAAAACTATAGAACACTTATGAAAGAAGTTGAGGAAGAAACAAAGAAATGGAAAAACATTCCATGCTAATGGATTAGAAGAACAAATATTGTTAAAATGCCTATTCTACTGAAAGCAATCTACACATTCAATGCAATCCCTATCAAAATATTATTAGCATTTTTCACAGAGCTGGAACAAACAATCCTAAAATTTCTATGGAACTAGAAAAGACCTCAAATAGCCCAAGTAATGTTGAAAAAGCAAAGCAAAGCTAGAGGCATCATCATTCCAGACTTCAAGCTGTTTTACAAAGCTGTAATCATCAAGGTCATATGGTACTAGCACAAAAACAGACACACAAATCAACAGAACAGAATAGAGAGCCCAGAAATGGACCCTCAACTCTATGATCTTTGACAAAAGAGGAAAGAATATCCAATGGAATAAAGACCATCTCCTCAACAAATGGTGCTGGGAAAATTAGACAGCAACATGCAGAAGAATGAAACTGGACCACTTTCTTACACAATATACAAAAATAAATTCAAAATGGATGAAAGACCTAAATGTGAATAGGAAACCATCAAAATCCTAGAGAGGAACATAGGCAGCAACCATAGGTGTTTTCAAAAGTGAGATTAGTCATCTGTCATTTTAGTGCATTACCATTTATCATTTTGTCAGTCTTTAGCATCTAAGGAATGTTTCAAAAATATTTTAACACCTGTGAGAGAGACACATCACCTTACCTGCGCCATTTCAGTGGACATCAGCCTGACATCCAACTCCCACTACCTGCTTTTCTTTGCCTGTGGGTTTTTTCTTGACACTACAACCTGCCAGATCAGACCAACCAGGAAATTCACGGCCCTCTAGAGCAGTCCTGAACCAACACACATCCTTCATGGGTGACATTTATCTGAGGAATATATGAACCGTCCCCAGTGGGATAAGAACACATTGCCTGTGGTACCACTTTGCTTGGCAATGCAGCCTTTGTTGTCTGCCTTCGGTGACCCTACCACTACTCACTCTCTTCAGTGTTCCCTTCACTGTTCAGACTATGTGCACTCAAACCTTTGTCTGGGGGGCTGCTTCTAGGGGAATCCATATTGGAACAAAACCAAATTATTTCTCAGTCCACTGCGGGAACTTTAGCCAAGGTGAACCAGCCTTTCGGGTATAATCTAGGGCAGAACCAAGTGAGTAGGTGCTGCTCCTGGTGAAGCTGCAGTGATTAATGGAGGAAGGAACTGCATCTACACTCACCTTTCTATGCTTGGCTTCCTTATATTTTCAGCTTGCCGGGTTTATCTAATCAGGGCACCTTTGGGCACAAAAACATAGAAAAGTTTCACAATGAAAATTCAGATGACGGAGTGCCCAGAAATTGGAGGCCATGGATATCCCACCATGGTAATTATAATCGGCCATGCTCACTTTCTGATCAGCTTTGTTTTTTCATTTGTTAGTTTGCCATTTAAGATGCCAGTGAATTATTAAAAGATTATATCCTTTCCCAACCATTATGATGATACTATTTTTGTTTCTCTGACTATAGAGAACTAAAATAAAAATTAGATGCAAATTAGTGCCAATTTAGCTTACTTTTTAGAATCTCAAGTACTGAACTGTGAAATGGTTGTGATAAAAGTCTATTTATTCTTTCTGACTCATGGCATCAGGTTGCTGTTTTCAGGAGTAAATATGTTATCTGTCCAAATACAGCTTTGCAACTGGTTTTAAGTGTACTGGATTCCAAAAAATAGGGGTATGTGTGCATGTGTGTGTGAAGACTGTACTTCCATTGTTAGCCTCTAAGCTTTTCCATTACTTACCAGTGATGGGGTTCAGGGCAGGCTGCCCCAGAATATGCCACTTTGACATATTGACTACTTTGAATTAAAGTTACTTGAAAATAGCCAGTACAATGCAACTCTGACACTCCTCTCTGTCCCCCTGAAAAAAGGAAATAAATCTCCTGTGTGAAAAGTATCCTCCCAGAAGCAGAAGATAGACATCCTCAGAACCAGAGATAGGGTATTCAGAGCTGAGAAAGCTATGTAAACAAACTCTGCTTAGTTTCTTCACCTATTAGCACCCAAAGCTGGGTTTCTTTGTCTTGTCAGTTCTTCACAGATTCATTGTCTCTTTGTCTAGGAGGTATAAAAAATGCCTGCTTCAGTCCCTTGTTTGAGTCCCATATTTTTATGGGGTACCTATACATACATAATTAAAATATTTGTTTTTCTCCTGTAAATCTGTTAATATAATTAATAGACTGGGCAAAAGAACCAAGAGAGGTGGTGGAAAGTTTTCCCTCCCAGACACCATCTTCTTTACAGCACAGGCCATTACACAGTATAAAGAGTAAACCATAACGAATAGTTATTTCCTGTGGAGAGTTACTTTCCTTTTGAGTTCAGATCGCGTTAGGTTAGGACAAATGAAAAGAAACAAATATTAGCTTATTGAGAGAAACAATTAATAATCTATTTCCATTGTTTTTGGCAAATCATAAGCAAGACATAAATTAAGAAAAGATTGTTTGAAAAAAACACGAAGATGGTAAATTGGTATTTACATTGTTCTTTTTTTGTTTGTTTTATGGGTTTTGTGGGGTTTTTTTTGTTGTTGTTTTTTGGTCTGAAATCATTTGTTAAAGACAAAGAATACTTCATTACTGCAAAGGAATGCCATAAACTTTTAAGACAAGTGCTGTCACACTTTTGTGAACTATCAAAGTCAAAAAGGGCATTATTGTGAGAGAAAAAGAAAGACAACCAGAGAATTTTAAAGGCATTTAGCTACTCTGCTGTCCTCTATTAGTGTTTTTATATGCTCAGTGATATAAAGGAAGCAGAAGCATGGAGCCTGGGGTGTAAGAAGAAAACAGACACATTATAATAACAAAGTGAAGAGACAAAGATTCCACTGTCACAGAGAACCTCACATTGCTTAATTTCAATTTAAGGGGTTACTTAAATGCATAGCCTTATGGAAATTTAATGATATGTTATGGTTCATCTGAACTTGTCAGATGGCCCCAAGCTGCGATAATCAACTTTTCAATGTCAGATTCATTTACTCCTCGAAGAATCCTGAAATAGCCATTCTCTCCCCATGACTTTCCCCAGGAATTGGCAGCAATCTGTAGAAAAAAAAATGAGAAAAGCTGAGTATCATAGTTGGATATTTAATCCTGACTGTAAAAACACAGGGAACTCATATGTAGCTTTAAATACTTTTAACTTTTTATAGATCATAATTATTAAGAGTCTAAATATTTTCTAAATAAGAATAAAAGTTATATTATTTATCAGTTATATTAATATGCATGCATATTCAAGTTCACAATAACCAGAATTGGTATAAAACCTCGCAGTTCCCAAGCATACTACAGTAATATATGTATGAGCGTTCGAAATACCACATCAAAAGATGATACACAAGCTGCAATTATAGTGTCTCCTATATGACTGGCTCTGTGCTAGGCACCAGAGGAACACAGATAAATAATATATTATCCCTTGTTCAGGGAGCTAATGGTCTAATGAAGGACAACAAACATAAGCCAAGGACTAAGGTAAAACTATGCACAGGCAGCTACTGAAGACAGCTGAGGGGCATCTCATGGTTCAGGAAAGTTGTCATGGAAGAGGTGCCACGTGGGGTGCATATTAAAGCCTGGGGATAAATTAACCAGATAAAAAGAGGAGGAAAGGGAATTCAGGTAAAGGAAAACAGTAAAAGCATAAACAGCAAATCATGGAGCAGCATGAAACACTGAAATGAAACAATGAAATTATTATAATTAGATCATAAAACAGAAGCAGTTTGGTAGGTTATAAGGCTGAAAGGGAGTTAAGGAAATGCATACTGAGAAAATAATGGTGAAATGATGACAAGTTTGAGTTGCTTCCAGCAGGAGAGCAGGGTGGACAAATTTATATTTTGATTACATTACCCTGTGTGAAATGAGAAGGATGGATTTAAGAGGGTAAACACAAGAGGCAGGGAGACTAGCTAGTAAACTTGTAGTAATCAAGTCAGGTGTCTTAACGGGGGCAGAGAAACTAGGAGAAGAAATAGGGAAAATATTTGAGAAATATTCAGAATAAATTCAGTAGGAATGAAACATTTTCTTTCTACTTTTATTTTTAAATTTTAAAATATGAGGATGATTAGAAAGTTAGACTAGGTTCAGAATGTCCCCTGGGGTTTAGAGCTTGAGTGAATAAGTCTTTGGGGGGTGGAGGTAGCAAAAACATTAATGGAATATGTAAGAATATCATGAAGGCCAGAAGGGAGCTGGTTGACCACAACTAAGTGTAACAGAGACAGCCCTGAAGGATATATACCCAGACATGGAATTGCTGAATCAATAGTAGTTCCATTTTTGATTTTCTGAGGAACCTCCATAATGTTGTCCACAGTCGTGCACCAGTTTGCCTTCTCACCAGCAGTGCACTAGGGTTCCCTTTTCTCTACATCCTCACCAACACTTGTTTTCTCCTGCCTGTTTGATACTAACCATTCTAACAGGTGTGAAGGAAAGGAAATATTTTATTGTGGTTTTGATTTACATTTCCCTGATGGTTAATAATATTGATTACATTTTCATGTAACTATTGGCCATTTGTATTGTTTTCAGGGGGAGGGGGGAGTACAAGCTGGGGAAGGGGGGTAGTCAGAGAGGGAGGGAAAGGGAGAATCTTGAGCAGATTCTGGCCCAGCATGGGGCTTGATCTCACAACCCTGAGATCGTGACCTGAACAGAAACCAAGAGTCCCATGCTTGACTGACTGAACCACCCAAGCTCCCCTATTAAAGCACATTTTAATTCAAAATCATCAGACTGGAAAAAGCTTCTACATTTAGGATTCTGTAAAACCTACATCGACCTTGAAAGTGCAAAGCATGTAAAGGGCTTTAAGGAAGGCAGGGTTCATAACCCCCATCCTGAAGTTATTTCCTGTAAGAGTCTTAGTTACCTTCCTAATTTTTAAGGCTATTTCTCATATATTAATGTGGAGGATATTAATAAGTACATGTGGCAAGTACTAGCATAAAATATATCTCTACCTCCAAAATACACATTGATACTCTTCACTACTCTTCATCTTGAATACTCCTATTTTAATTCATGCAAAACTCCTCTCTCACTTAGACCACCACTGATAGCCTCCTAATGATTTTTTCCTCTTCTTTCCCTAGCCCCATTACTTGGTAGACATAGGGATTTTTCTCACATCAGGACTTTTGCACATGCTATCCCACTTTTTTTTCCTGTGTATATATGGCGTCCCTTGATTTCAGTTCAGGTCATGATCTCAGCTCGGTTCAGCTTGTGAGATTGAGCTCCACACTGGGCATGGAGCCTGCTTAGGATTCTCTCTCTCTCCCTCTCTCTCTGCCCCTCCCGTCCCCTTCCCCATGCACACACTCTAGGAAGGAAGGAAGGAAGGAAGGAAGGAAGGAAGGAAGGAAGGAAGGAAGGAAGGAAGGAAAGAAGGAAGGAAGGAAGGGGAAAGAAAGAAAGAAAGAAAGAAAGAAAGAAAGAAAGAAAGAAAGAAAGAAAGAAAGAAAGAAAGAAAGAAAAGAAAGAAAGAAAAGAAAGAAAGAGAGAGAGAGAGAAAGAAAGAAGAAAGAAAGAGAAAGAAAGAAAGAAAGAAAGAAAGAAAGAAAGAAAGAAAGAAAGAAAGAAAGAAAAAAAGAAAGAAAAAGAAAGAAAGGCAACTGATTTTTGTATGTTGGTTTTGTATCTTGCCACTTTGTTATTAGGTCTAATAGATTTTTGGTGGAGTGTTAAGGTTTTTACATATAAGATCATATCATCTGCAAACAGACACAGTTTACTTCTTCCATTCTGATCTGGATGCCTTTTGTTTCTTTCTCTTGTCTAATTGCTCTGTCTGGGACTCCCAGTAGTATGAGGAGGCACTCTTATTTTATTCCTGATCTTAGAAGGGAAATCTTTCAATCCTTCACTATTGAATATGATGTTTACTCTGTACTTGTCATATATGGCCTTTATTATGCTGAGGTATACTCCTTTTTTTTTTTTTAAGATTTTATTTATTTATTTGACAGAGAGAGAGGCAGCGAGAGGGGGAATACACGCAGGGGGAGTGGGAGAGGAAGAAGCAGGCTCCCAGCAGAGGAGCCCGATGCGGGGCTCGATCCCAGGACGCTGGGATCACACCCTGAGCTGAAGGCAGACGCTTAACGACTGAGCCACCCAGGCACCCCTGAGGTATACTCCTAAACTCAATTTTTGAGAGTTTTTAATCACTAAGAGATGTTAAATTTTGTCAAATGCTTTGTCTATATCTATTGAGATGATCATGTAATTTTTGTATTTCATTGTATCAATGCAGTGTATCACACTTATTGATTTGCCTATGTTGCCGGGCGTAAATCCTTTTGATCATGATTATGATCATTTTAATGTACTTTTGAATTCAGCTTGTTAGTATTTTTTGGAAATTTTTACTCTTTATTCATTACGGATATTTTCTTTTCTTCTAGTGTCCTTTTCTAGTTTTGACATCAGGGTAATGCCAGCCTTGTGAAATGCATTTGGGAGTGTTCCGTCCTCTTCAAATTTTTGGAAAAGTTTGAGAAGGATTTGGTGTTAATTTTTTAATGTTTTTATTTAAATTCCAGTTAGTTAACATAGAGTGTAATATTAGTTTCAGGTGTAAAATATAGTGATTCAACAATTCCATACAACACCTGGTGCTCATCACAAGTGCACTCCTTAATCCCCATCACCTATTTCATCCATCCCCACACCCACCCCCTTTCTGATAACCATCAGTTTATCCTCTAGAGTTAAGAGTCTGTTTCTTGGTTTGCCCCAGTCTCTCTTTTTATTTCCCCTTTGCTCATTTGTTTTGTTTCTTAAATTCCACACATGAATGAAATGGTATTTGTCTTTCTCTGAGTTATTTCACTTAGCATAATATTCTCTAGCTCCATCCATATCATTGCAAATGGCAAGACTTTCTTTTTTATGGCTGAGTAATAATCCATTGTATATATATATACACTATGTCTTCTTTATCTTTTCATCAATCTATGGACACTAGGGTTGTTTTCATAATTTGGCAATTGTAGGTAATGTTGCTATAAACATTGGGCTGCATGTATCTCTCTCAATTAGTATTTTTTGTATTCTTTGAGTAAATACCTAGTAGTGTAATTGCTTAATCATAGGGTAGTTCTATTTTTAACTTTTTGAGGAACCTCCATACTGTTTTCCAGAGTAGCAGGACAAGTTTGCATTCCCAAAAGCAGTGCAAGAGAGTCCCCTTTCTCCACAACCTCACCAACACCTGTTGTTTCTTGTGTTGCTGATTTTAGCCATTCTGACAAGTGTGAAGTGATATCTCGTTGTAGTTTTGATTTGTATTTCCCTGATGGTGAGTGATGTGGAGCATCTTTTCATGTGTATGTTGCCCACATGGATGTCTTCTGGATGTCTTCTTTGGAAGAATGTCTATTCATGTCTTCTGCCCATTTTTTAACTGGATTATTCATTTTTGGGGTGTTGAGTTTTTAAGTTCTTTATATATTTTGGACACTAACCCTTTACTAGATATGTCATTTGCTAATATCTTCTCCTATTCCATAGGTTGTCTTGTAGTTTTGATGATTGTTTCCTTTGCTAGGCAGAAGCTTTTTATTTTGATGAAGTCCCAATAGCTAAACTTCTGTTTCCCTTGCCTTCCCTTCCCTTCTAACCCATATCTAGAAAGAAGTTGCTACAGTTGGTGTAAAGAGGTTACTGCCAGTGTTTTCCTCTAGGAGTTTTATGGTTTTAATCTCACATTTAGGTCTTTCATCTATTTTGAATTTATTTTTGTGTATGGTGTAAGACTGGTCCAGTTTCATTCTTCTGTATGTTGCTGTCCATTTTTTTTCCCAACACCATATGTTGAAGAGATTGTCTTTTTCCCATTGGATATTCTTCCCTCCTTTGTTAAAGATTAGTTTACCACATAACTGTGGGTTCATTTCTGGGTTTTCTGTTCTGTTTCATCTATCTATGTGTCTATTTTTGTGCCAGTACCACACTGTTTTGATCCCTACCAACTAGTAGTATAAGTTGAAGTCCAGAATTGTTATGTCTACAGATTTGCTTTTCTTCTTCAAGGTTGTTTTGGCTATTCAGAGTCTTTTGTGGTTCCATACAAATTTGAGGATTGTTTATTCTAGCACTGTGAAAAAATGCTGGTGGTATTTGATAGGGATTGCATTAAATGTGTAGATTGTTTTGGGTAGTACAGACATGTTAACAATATTTATTCTTCTAATCATGAGCAGGGAACGTTTTTCCATTTCTTTGTGTGATCTTCAATTTCTTTCATCAGTGTTTTCTAGTTTTCAGAATACAGGACTTTCACCTCTTTGAATAGGTTTAATCCTAGGTATCTTTCTGTTTTTAGTGCAATTGTAAATGGGATTGATTCCTTAATTTCTCTTTCTGCTGCTTCATTATTGGTGTATAGAAATGCAACAGAATTGCCTACATTCATTTCGTATACTGAAAGTTACTGAATTTGTTTATCAGTTCTAGCAGTTTTTTGGTGGAGTGTTTCATACAAACTACCAAAACTGAAACCAGAAGAAATAGAAAATTTGAACAGACCAATAACCAGCAAAGAAATTGAATCAGTAATCAAATAACTCTCAACAAACAAAAGTCTAGGGCCAGATGGCTTCACAGACGAAGTCTACCAAACATTTAAAGAAGAGTTGATACCTCTTCTTCTCAATCTATTCCAAAAAAAAAAAAAAAAAAGAAAGAAAGAAAGAAAGGAAGGAAAACTTCCCAATTGATTCTGTGAAGCCCACATTATCCTGGTACCAAAACTAGATAAAGACTCCACTAAAAAAGAACTACAGGCCACTATCCCTGTTGAACACAGATGCAAAAATTCTTAATAAAATACTAGCAAACTGAATCCAACAATACACTAAAAAAAATCATTCACCATGATTAAGTGAGATTTATTCCTATATTGCAAGGGTGGTTCAATATTCACAAATCAATGTGAGCTACTACATTAATAAAGAAAGGGTAAGAACCATATGATCCTCTCAATAGTTGGAGAAAAAGAATTTGACAAAGTACAACATCCATTCTTGATAACAATCCCCAACAAAGCAGGAATAGAGAGAACATACCTCAACATCATAAAGGCCATATATGAAAAACCCACAGCTAATATCATCCTTAATGGAGAAAAATTGAGAGCTTTTCCTCTACAATCAGGAACAAGACTGGGATGTCCACTCTTAACCCCTGTCATGTAACATAGTACAGGAAGTCCTAGCTTCAGCAATCAGACAACAAAAAGAAATAAAAGGCATCCAAATCAGAAAGGAAGAAGTCAAACTTTTACTATTTGCAGATGACATGGTACTCTATACAGAGAACCCAAAAGACTCCACCAAAAAACTATGACTCGTGTTAATTTTTATTTAAATATTAGGTAGAATTCACCAGTAATACCATTTGGTCCTGTGCTTTTCTTTGTTGGGAGGTTTTTAATTACTGATATAATCTTTTCACTCCTTATTGGTCGGTTCAGATTTCCTATTTCTTAATAATTCGGTTTTAGTAGGTTGTATGCTTCTAAGAACTTACCCATTTTTTCTAGGTTATCCCATTTGTTGGTATATAGGTACTCATAGCAGTCTATTATGATCCTTTATATTTGTTGTGATGTCTCCTCTTTCATTTCTGATTTTTACTTACTTCAGTTTTTCCTTTTTCTTAGCCTACCTAAGGGTTTGTCAATTCTGTTTGTCTTAAAGAAAAGGAAAAAAAACAGCTCTTAGTTTTGCTGATATTTTATATTGATTTTCTGGCCTATTTTTCACTTATTGCTACTCTGATGCATATTATTTTCTTCCTTCTACTAATTTTAGGTTTCGTTTGTTTTCCTTTTGCTAGTTGATTGAGGTATAAAATTATTTATTTGTGATCACGCCTCTTTTTTGATGTAGGCATTTAAAGCTGTAATGTTTCTTCTAACTGCTTTTGCTGCATTGCATAGGTTTAAATATGTTGTCTTTCCATTTTTATTTCAAGATACTTATTAATTCCTCTTTCGAGTGCTTCTTTGATCCATTGATTTTTCAGAAACATGTTTTTCAGAAATAATTTCCACACATCTGTGAATTTTCCAGTGTTCTTCTTGTTATTGATTTCTAGTTCCATATAATTGTGGTCAGAAAAGATACTTGGTATGATTTCAATCTTACATTTGCTAAGGCTTGTTTTGTGACTTAATATATAATCCACCCTAGAGAATGTTCTGTGTAGGCTTGAGAAGAATGTGTTTTGTGCTGCTCTTGGGTGGAATGTACAGTATATGTCTGTTAGGTCCATTTGTTCTAATGTACAGTTAAAATCCAGGGTTTCCTTATTGAATTTCTGTTTGAGTAATCTGTACATTGCTCATAGTGGAGTAATGAAGTCTCCTACTGTTATTGTAGTGTCTATTTCTCTCTTCAGATCTGTCAATAATTGCTTAATTTATTTGAGTGCTCCAATGTTGTGTGCATAGCTTATATTCTTTTGATGAATTGATCCCCTTTTCATTATAAAGAATTTTTCTACAATTTTTTTACTTAAAATCTGTTTTGTTTGATATGAATATAACTACCCATGCTCTCCTATGTTTTCCATGTATACGCAATATCTTTCTCTTCCCTTCACTTTGAGCCTATGTGTGTCCTTAAAGCTGAAATGAGTCTCTTGTAGGCAGCATATAGTTGGGTCTTGTTTTTTAATCCATTCAGCCACTCTATGCCTTTTTGATTAGATAATTTAGTCATTTACATTTACATTATTGGTGAGTAAAACTTACTAATGCCATCTTAATACTTTCTGGCTGTTTTGTAGTTCTCTGTTTCTTTGTCATCTTTTGCTATCTTTCTTATGGGTGATGATTTTCCATTGTGGTATGCCTTAAGTCCTTTCTCTTTAACTTCTGTGAATCTACTGTAGGCTTTTGCTTTGTGGGTACCACAAGACTTACATAAAATATCATATATACATTTATATATATGTCGATTTTATATTGACAACAACTTTGATCACATACAAAACTCTATGCTTTTACTGCATACATAATTCATGTATTTGATGTCATAATTTACTCTTTTTGTATTGACTCTTTGCCTTCCTAGTCAGTTCTGACATCATAAAGGAGCAATTCAAAACTGTGTCTAAAATTATGGCTTCAATTTACCACTTCAAAGATGGAATGGCCTTAAATTAGCTAGAAATGAGACAGCAACAAAGTATGTGAGAGTTTTAGCAACAATGAACTAAACTGAATTCCAATTTCTAAACTTTTTATTCAGTTCCAATATGCATACTTTCAAAGCTAAGAAGTCAAATAATATTAGTCCTAACTTAAGATGAACTGTCAAAAATAATATTTTTAAATTCTTGTAACTATGTTATGTAGCACTGTACCTATTCTCATTTGGACGTCTGAAAATCATTACTACCCACATTTCATCCTTAGATCTTTGGTAAAATCAAAAGACTATGTGAGGCTTTTATAGGCAAATGCAAATTTATGTACTAATGAGATCTAACCCCATAGGTTTGCAAAAAAGACAACATTATAAATTATAAATTATGAGTAGTACTTAGTAAATCAGCACTAATAAAAGACACCTCAGAATATGTGTTTTATTTATTAATCTTATTCTTCCTACTGTTATTTCTTCCATTCCCTCACCAGTTTTTTGTTGTTTCTTCCAAATGCTTGAATTTTAAACAATTTAATTATAAAGGAGTGGGTAAAAATGTAGGGAAGAAATTTTCTAAAGATTTAAATTTCTAAAGATTTTTAAATCTTCTTTTGAGATATATAGTACAGTCACACGTATAAAGTATATTAATAATAAGTGCACAGTTTAGTGAGTTTATACACATTTATAAGTATGTAACCTATGTAACCTCCATGTAGATCAAGATAAAAACCATTTCTAGAATTCCAGAAGGTCTACCATGTTCCCTCCCTGTCGATATCTACCTTCCTATCTACCATCAGTTCTTCCTGGAATTGATGTTTTTAATAATGCAGTAATGCATTATTTTATTCAATAAATAAATATATATGTTACAGCATATATCACTAATTTATTTTTAATTGCTGTGTATTTTTTTAATTATATAACCGTACCACAATTTGTTTATGTATTCTCCTGATAAACACAATGAACATAAGCAGTTATACCATCTACACATTTAACATAGAATGAAAGTTCTATTACTCCATATCCTTACCCATACTTGGTAATATCAATCCTTGTAATTTAAGCCAATCTAGTGAACATGTGATAATATCTCCTGTGGTTTTAATTGGCATTTGATGGACCGCTAATCATGTTGAATACCTTTTCATATGTTGTCTTGCCATTTGGATTTCCTCATTTGTGAAGTAAGTGTTCGAATCTGTTGTCCGGTATTGTTATTGAGCTACTGTTATTTATTTTTTCTTTCTTTCTGTATATTTGTAAGAATTTTATGTATTCTACATGTGAATCCTTGCCACGGAGGGAGAGAGGGAGAGAGAGAGAGAGAGAGAGAGAGAGAGAGAGAGAGAGATGATAATCTTCTCTCAGCTTGTTTTATTTTTTCTATCACATAATGCTGCCTTCTGATAGTTTTTATTTTAATGTAGTCTGATCACTTTTTCTTATAAAGTTTATTCATTTTCTGTGCAGTCTAAGAAAGCTTTGCCTGATTGATATTAACATATTTTGTCTAAGTTTTCTTCTAGAGATTTTATTATTTTGCAATCACACTTCCAGTCTATGCTCCACTTCAAATTAGTTTTGCATGTATTTTGTGAGTTAGGGGGTCAAGGTTCAGGTTTTTTTCCGCATGAATAGAAAGTTGCTGTAGCTAAGGAATTGACAAACTATGGCTCATGGACAAATCTGGTCAGTAACGTTTGGTACAGATCATGAGTTGAGTGTTATGTTTTGATTTTTTTTTTCCTTAAAGAGTTGTAAAACAACTAAAAGAGAATATATAACAGAGACTTGTTGTGATCCCCAAAATGTAAAATATTTGCTACCTGGCCATTTACAAAAAAAAAACAAAAAACAAAAAACAAAAAACAAAAAAAAAACCAAACCCAAATAACAAAACAAAACAAAACGCCCTGCTAACCTTGGTCTAGAACTGTTTATTATAAAGAGTCTCCTCTCTCAGCTCAAATTCAGAGGTTTCTCTGCTGTAAAACAAGTGACCATATCCTGTGCTTTAAATCCAGATTATTTTTTTTGTGATATTAGCCTATTCCTCTATTATTTTGTTAATAAAATGATATTTTCCCCAGTTGTAATGATATATAACTGACATGCATCAGTGTAGAGCATAATGGTTTGACTCACATGCATTGTGAAATTATTACCACAGTAAGTTTAGTTAGCATCTATCACCTCATCTAGGTAAAATAAAGAGAAAAAGCAAAAAAAAAAAAAAAAAAAAAAAAGAAAAAAGAAAAAAGAAAAAGACAAAAAATTTCCTGATGAGAATTCTTAGGATTTACTGTCTTAACAGCTTTCATACATATCATACAGCACTGTTAACTACAGTGATCATGCTGTATATCATATCCTTAGTACTTATTTATCTTATAACTGGAAGTTGGTACCTTTGACCACCTTTCTCCTACTCTTATGGCCCTCAACCTCTACCTCTATTAATCACAAATCTGATCCCTTTTTCTATGAATTTGGGGTTGGTTTGTTTTAGTTACTACATATAAGTGAGAACCTATAGTATTTGTCTTTGTCTGACTTTATTTCACTTAGCATAATGCCTTCAAGGTCCATCCATGTTGTTGCAAATGACAAAACTTCCTCCTTCTTTCTGGCTAATATCCCATTGCACATATATACCACTATTTTTTAATCCATTGATTGTTTTATGGACACTTTGTTCTGTATCTTAACTATTATAAATAATGCTCCTATGAACATTGAGGGTGCAGATATCTTTTCAAGTTAGTGTTTTCATTTCCTTTGGATATATTCCCCAAAATGGAATTGGTGGATCACATGGTAGTTCTATTTTTAATGGTTCGAGGATCCTTCATAATGTTTTCTGTAGTGGCTTTACCACTTTACAATTCTGCCAACAATGCACAAACTTTTCCTTTCCTCCATTTCCTTCCTAGTATTTATTATGTTTTGTCTTTTTGATGATGACTATTCTAACTGAGGTGAGGTGATATCTCCTTGTGGTTTTGACTTACATTTCTCTAATGACTAGTGCTGTTGGGCATCTTTTCATGTACTGTTGGCCTTTTTTAGGTCTTCTTTGGAGCTAAGTCTATTCAGATTCTTTGCCCATTCTTTAATCTCATTATTAGTTTTCTTGCTACTGAATTGTAGGAGTTCCTTAAAAATTTTGGATAGTAACCCCTTATCAGAAATAGGATTTACAAATATTTTCTCCATCCCATAGGCTGACTTTCATTTGTTACTTTGTTTTTATTTTTGCCTTACTGCGTGGAAGCTTTTAGTTTGATGTAGTCCCACTTGTTTATTTTTTTGTCACTTGTGCCTTTGGTGACATATCCCAGAAGTCATTGCAAAGATCAATGTTAAGGAGTGTTTTCCTTGTTTTCTTCTAGGAGCTTTACAGTTTCAGGTCTTCCATTTAAATCTTTAATCCATTTCAAGTTAATTTTTGTAAATGGTGTGAAATAAGGGTCCAATTTCATTCTTTTGCATGTGAATATCCATTATTCTCAACATTATTTATTAAAGACTACCTTTCCCTAGCCAGTTAATGCTACTTTTTTTCTAAGGAAAAACTATCCTTTTTAAAACTCTGGCCTTTCTTAAGTTTTTCTCTTCATCTTTTATTTTCAACTATTTGATTATGAAATTCCTAGGTGTGGTTTTCTTGCTTTCTCTTTCATGGAGTTTATTGAGCTTTCTGAATCTTTTGGTTGATGTCCTTCAATTTTGGAAAACTATTGGCCATCATGTTTTTAAATATTTATTCTGGCCCATTCTCTCTCTCTCTTAATCCTTCTGAGAATACAATTATATACATGTTAAACCATTTGATTGTGTCCTACCATTTGATTGTATTCACACTGTTCTTTATTTGCTTTTGTTTTTCCATTATGTTTTTCTCTGTGTATTACAAGTTGGATATAATTTATTGAATTTTATTTAAGTCCACTAATTCTGTTTGCAATTTAACCCATACAGTGAGTTCTTAATTTCAAACGTTGCACTCACAGATTCAATGAATCATATTTTAAATATATTTAAATCCTTTGTTAAAATTATCATGATTTCTCTCATCTATGGAACATAAGAACTAGGAAGATCGGTAGGGGAAGAAAGGGATAAAGAAAGGGGGGGTAATTAGAAGGGGGAATGAAGCATGAAAGACTATGGACTCTGAGAAACAAACTGAGGGCTTCAGAGGGGAGGAGGGTGGGGGAATGGGATGGACTGGTGATGGGTAGTGAGGAGGGCACATGTTGCATGGTGCACTGGGTGTTATACACAACTAATGAAGCATCGAGCTTTACATCGGAAACCAGGGATGTACTGTATGGTGACTAACATAATAAAAAAACATTAAAAAAATTCTCCATTTTCATCAAGATTTAAAAAAATTTTTTTACAATGATAATTTTTTTTTTTAAGATTTTATTTATTTATGTGACAGAGAGACAGCCAGCAAGAGAGGGAACACAGCAGGGGGAGTGGGAGAGGAAGAAGCAGGCTCCCAGCGGAGGAACCTGATGTGGGACTTGATCCCGGAATGCCAGGATCACGCCCTGAGCTGAAGGCAGACGCTTTAACGACTGCGCTACCCAGGCGCCCCTACAGTGATTATTTTAAAGCCTATATCTAAAGTGTTATCTACTGCTTCTATTGATAGTTTTCCCCCTTAGTTATTGGTCACATTTTTCTGCTTCACATGTCTCATAATTTTTAAATATATGCTGGATATGTTGTCCTAATAAATATTGAGATTGTCCTTGGTATTATTTTCCTAAGAAGGCTAGACCTTTCTTCTGCTAAAGAAATATGGTGAGGGACTAATCACCTCAATTTGTGCAGAAACTAGTTGGGTCAGGGCTGGAGATAAGCTTTTGTTAAGCTCAGTCCACACCTGATTTAAAATATTGGGGGGGGGGGCTTGCCTATTATGTGTGTTTCAGGCTGTCTTCCAATGGGACTCCTCCTCCAGGTTCTCCAAGATTGCAGACTTCACTCTTTCATTGCCCTCCACAGCTACTCACCCTGTTCAAGCAGCAGTAAATTTTCCATAGGAAGAAATGGCTGTGTGTTTTAGGTTCCTCTAAATTCGAATCCAGCTGGATTCTCTTTCTCTCAGAGGTCTCTCTCTCTCTCTCTGCATATTCCAAATGTAATCAGCTTGTGCCCAGCCCTACTGAATGCTCACAGGACAGAAAATCTTCTCCAGATCTCTAGATTCAGATTTCTCATTTCTTTAAAAATATGAGTTTGGAAAATTAATTCTGATGTTATTTTCAACTTATTTAGTGGAATATATGGCTTATTGTTATGTATTACATTTTACTTAGTTTTGGAAGTCATCCATTTTTTTATTATAATTTAATATATTATAGGCCTACTTGTAAATACTTTAAAACATTCATGTATAATTGTGGGCAAATAAAACTTCTCTGAACTTCTCGGTGCTCTTGCAAAAAATTCTAATCCCCTGACACACAAAGAATGTATATGATATAGAGATAGAGAATATTTGCTTTCACTTCTGCCAGAAATATTTTATCTTTACATTCAATGAGAATTAGATCTGTAGCCATTTGTCTAGTTAATTGATTTGATCCAAAAGAATAATAAAACTTCTCTTATCTCCCCAAGAGGGCCAAAGAGTCAGAGACCAGACAAGGTCTTAAATTAAGCCCATGGTGCCAGGAGTACTGGAACACTATCTCCCTTGGTATTTATATGTTAAAAAGGATGAAGTTCAGCATTTAGAGACATTATCTGTGTTTATCTGGCCCTTGGAAAGATATATTCATATTCCTAACGGTAAGGGTAAGAACACAAGACCCTTTCCATCCCATCTTAGTAGAATTTTTTTTTCTCTCCTTGCAAGAAAGGAGGTTTCCTGTCTCCTATATAGATAGACGGAGAAAATCCACTGTTGTCTGTCCCTCATTTATGAGGTATCAGGTGCTACCTGTATGGAAAAACATTGTTGCCTCTTATCACTGTAAGACTAAAGTAGGAGAACCCATGTGGAGACCTATGGTTATTGATCTGGATGTGAGTATCAGTTAAGTACTCTTTTCTTCTGACCCACGTTCCTTAATTCAAGTGGGATAACATTTCAGACCCTTCATAATTCTTGGCAAGACAGTAGGACTACTTAAAGATTTCATATATTAATTAAACCAAATAATAATTTTTATGTAAAAAGAAAACTATTTTAGTGACGACTCATTTTTTCCTGAATTTACACATTAATGTCATTCATTCACTCATTCAACAAGTATTGTGCATATTCCCAATACGTAGCAGACACTTTGCTTTGTCCTTTGGATACAGTGGTAAATAAAGCAGATATGATACTGGCCCAAGATGAGCATACAGTTAAGTGGAGAAAAAAATCAACCAAAATGTGTGACTTAATAAAATACTATAATTTTTAGTCTGATTCTCATTATTACCACTGACATTAAACAATTTATCTAAAAGAGTTATAGCAGAAAGAAATCTTGCCTGTATGCCCATGAAATACAGTTTTCTTTGAAATTTTTTGACAAGTAGTAAGTTCAGAATTGACAGTAATTGCAACAAAAATAACGTAACAGGGTGGTATACATACTTGTGTTGGATATATAAGAATGAGTGAGTTAGTGTATGTGTGTGTACACCACCCATGAGGCTCTAGGGTGGAAATGATGAGGTTGGAGGTGAGAGGGTCACGAAAGTTTTCTTGTGCCCTTTCATTCATATTTACTCCACAAATAGCTATGAGGTGCTATATGCTAAAAACTTATGAATTTAGTACATTAAACAAAGAATTTGTTTTTGCTTCTAAATATTATATTATTATGAAATTGAATAACTGTTTAAACTCATTTAGTAGAAATCCCATACAGAAACTTAATTGTAGGTATTCGAACAACATATCCCCTCCACAAATTATGAATTTTAGCTATTGAGCATTAATGTTAATTATTAGCTACTTCAAGCTTCATTCTAAGGAAGATAATGATATTTAAGAAAGCTCAGTTTAAATACAAAGAAGCCTCATTCTATTTAAAAGCAAAATACCTCCATGTATCAGCAAAACAGTTATAAGGGGTAACCACATATTTGGGTGATTGATTTTTGTGAGTGCCTTGTGAAGAAATCTAATTAACAAGAATCACCCTGATGAGTATCACTCTTAATAGTTAATGTGTTATAAGTTATAATATGCCCTCTACTGCATATATTCAAATTCCAATTTCATAATGAGTACCATTACCTATTCATTCTATTTCTGCTTTTTTGCAGTAATTAAAACTAAAATTAACATATACATAATATAAGGACCTGGGACAATTCACCAGAATTCACTGTAATTAACTGAATATTTGAGGTAATATGTTCCAGTCTTCTTTAAACTATTTCTTATATTTAACTTTCTATATTTTTTTAGACTAGACATTGTTTCTTTCTCAGTGAAGAAACATGCATATCATAATTGGCAAAAGCAAAAATAAAACACTTTACCACTAGGAAATATATTATATATATATATAATGTTATATACATAATAATATATAATATCAATATGTATAATTGATTATAACATTACAAAGCCATTATCCATGGCAAAAACAAATGTAAGAACACAAAACTGACATACGAGAGAAGTCTAACCATTAATATAGCTGATAAAAAATGTTTTCCTGTTGATTCTTGCTTTGAAAAAAAATACTGATTCTTATACATAACTAATGAATCATTAACACTACATCAAAAACTAATGATGTGCTGTACAGTGGCTAACTGAGCATAATAAAAAAATTTTTTAAATGCTGGTTCTTCATTTATACTTTGAAATAAGAAGAATAGAGAAAAACTGTTACTATAATATAAATGATT